>NC_056601.1:37997129-38001456 GCF_018340385.1 Cyprinus carpio | reverse complement strand
GTAGTCCATACTGCACTTGTGATCGATATGATACCTCTTCATTCACTGCTACGAATTGATGGCGGTCAGATTATTATACCATTAATGCCAACAAAGTGTTCTAGTCTATGCAAAAGAATAGTGTGGTCAATAGTGTCAAACGCAGCACTAAGATCCAGTAGCACTAATAGAGAGATACAACCACGATCAGATGATAAGAGTGTGTGTGTGAGTGTTTCTGTGAGTGTGTGTGTGTGTGTGTGTGAGAGAGAGAGAGAGAGAGAGAGAGAGAAGCACACACTCCAGTGTTTGTTCATGTGATAACAGGGGTGGTGTAGAACACAAACAGACAGGTGAAGCTCAGCGTCTCATACAGTGTTTGTCTGTTGTGTTCAGATCCAGACGTTCGGTGTGGACGCGCCGTGTTCAGCGGTGGACGAGATGACCAGCGGAGTGGCCATGGCACAAGTCCTGCAGAAGATGTATGTGGAGCACTAGGGCTGCTCGATTATGAGTGGGCCATATGACCAAAACTTTATATTAAGGATTTATTTAAAGACATAAGCGATTATATACTTTCTGCAAATAAGGTTGCTGTGACATCGACATTTTAGAGACCAGCGAAATGTCACAATTCTCAACACCACAGCAGAGCACTAGAGTACATAATATTAGCAAAAAAAAGTCTTCAGAATTATTAAAAATAATTAAACTGTCAGTAATAAAAAAAAAAATACACATCTGACCTGCACCATGTTTCTGTTAGAATTAGGATGTCAACATTTGTGATGCTATTTAAAAAGTCTGTGTTTGTGCTTTTTAATCCAAATGTTTTCGAGCACAAACCCTGAATATTCCACAAGCTAATATTTAACATTTCTATATGATCAGCGATTAAGCAATAATTAATACATAAGCAATAATTCTCTCTCTCTCTCTCTCTCTCTGTCTCTGTCTCTCTCTCTGTCTCTCTCTCTCTCTCTCTGTCTCTCTCTCTCTGTCTATGTGTCTCTCTCTCTGTCTCTCTCTCTCTCAGAGATGGCATGTATTTCACTGACGCTTGGATCAGTCGTATCAAACCTGATGTTGGAGATAACTGGAGGTTAAAGGTATTCATCTGCTCTCAGTCACTCTTGTGTTCGGTTCACTCGTCTTACAGGGTCTTTCAATTTTCTGTCTTCTTTTTTTCTTTTCAGATCAGCAATTTAAAGAAGATATTGAAAGGTATTCTGGATTACAACCATGAGGTGAGACGCATCTGTCTGTGTGATACTGACATGTGTCCCGTTCATGTGTTCTTTCTCTTGATTTGACCCCTGACCTCTCTGTCCGCTGGTGCTGCAGGTGTTGGGGCAGCAGATCAATGACTTCACTCTTCCAGACGTCAGTCTCATCGCAGAGCATTCAGATGCAGCAGAACTGGGCCGAATGTTGCAGCTCATCCTGGGCTGTGCTGTCAACTGTGAACAATGTCAGGGTGTGTGTGTGTGTGTGTGTGTGTGTGTGTGTGTGTGTGTATTTAGGCAGCTAAACATGCACAGGGTGTCCGCAGGTCCTTAAAAAGTCTTAAAATGTCTTAAATTCAGATTCAGTGGGTCTTTAATATTTTAGTCACATTACCGCTAAAAATGTCTCCAGTGTGACGGACCAATCATTGGTCAGATTGAACATTTTGTCGAATCATTGAGTCACTCATGAAGTGACTTACCGCCACCTACTGGTGGTTTAGTATGCTGAAAAGTAGCCATTCCCCCCCCAACTTTTGTTATGTGTATACTCAAACATGTATTCTAACATTAATCCCATAACATTATTTACTGCGGTAGTAATTCTGCAGTGTAAATGATTTGATTATAGTGTAGGCTATATTGATTCAATTGTAAGAATTTGACGTGAATGATGATGCATACATTTAAAAAGGTATAAAAAATAGGCCTTAATAAAGTCAAGTAAGTCCTGGGTTAAGTATAAAAAATATTCAGACCTAAGTATGTAAAATTGATTTAGAATAAATTTACACCACCAAAAATCTCAGTGATGCAGTTCTTTTGTGGGAAATATTGTATGGAATATTGTCTGCTGATATGAAAAGTTCACTGTATATCGTAATAATAAACAGCAGTGACGATGACATTAAACACGGTGTATTTCCACCATTAGATTTCATATAAGGTGGTATTAAAATGTAATTTAATGTTTAAAAGTCTTCATTTAACTTGTTCATATCAGTAGAAACCCACTGGTCCCGAGTGAAGCCATTATCAGATGCGCTCTCTGGATGATAATGTTGAGTTATATCTGGTCACCTCAAAGTCTGTCGTGTGTCTGATTCAGAATTCAGCTGTTAATAATGATAAGGTAACACATGCGTGGTCAGTTGTTAGACATTAAAGGGTAAGATCTGATGTGTTATTGTTTGCAGAATATATCCAGACCATCATGATGATGGAGGAGTCTGTGCAGCACGTGGTCATGACGGCCATCCAGGAGGTCAGTCAGCTCTTTAAACACAGAGGATGCTCACACCAAATGTTGATTTCATTTAGTTCATAGAAGTTAAGTGATAAAGAAAATCTGTTCATGCCATTATTTTTGACAGCATCAGTACTTCAGCTGCTGGAAGCACTGGTGTTCTGATGATTTGTCCAGCACTGTGTGTTGTGACTGGTGTTTGTGTGTGTTTTGTGTGTTGTTTTTGTGTGTGTTTTGTAGTGTTGTTTTTGTGTGTGTTGTTTTCGCGGATGTTGTGTGTAGAGACGCCCGTGTCCTCAGGGAGCGACTCGTTCGTGGATCTGGACCGGCAGGTAGTTTCTGCTTCACAGGAGTCTGATGTCGGTAATAAACGCAGGGCTGTGTTTGTGTGACGTGTGTGTTTTCCTCTCGCTCAGCTGAAGAAGACGGTGGAGGATCTAAACGACGCTCTGGCCACTAAAGAGGAGATCGCTCAAGTAGAGATGGCTGGACATGCAGGTGCGGGCGCGTCTCGAGGTGTCTGGGCCGTATTACAGAAACATCCGACTAGACTTGATCCTTATGATCCCGGGAAGACTGACTCTTATCATGGAGAGAGTACACACCATAAGATGTGGCCCATCCCTAAGAGATAAGATAATGAGACTAGGGCTGCCATGTCGATTTAAAGATTTATCGGTCCACCAGTGAAGCATTAATCTACCACGTTTATTAATGAATCATTAAAAATCAGAATAATGTGCCTGAAATGGCCTAATAAGTGTTCAGCCGCATGCATAAAAAAGCATGCCACAGCGCACCCGCAGAAGAAGTGATTATGAATGTGTCAGGGACAAACAGCATTAATGTATCGATCCACGAGTGCTTTCTTTGTTCTGGGTTTAAGATGCAGTCGGTGACACTGTCTCGTCATCTCTGCAGTAGTGTATGCATGTTTCAAGCACAGTCTAAGAATATTTGGTTTCCATTTGAAAGAAGACATTGGGTTCTCTATAGTTATGTTTTTCTGTGGGCAGCCCTGTGTTAGACGTGATAAGAATCCCTAATTAAATTCAAACTTGCTTCTGTAATACGAGTTTGCGAGAAATCTTAATTTATCGTATCATATCTTAAATTAAGAAATATTCTGTAATACGCCGCCTGATCCGCATCTCCACAGCTGAACCTCACGGATCAGGATAATCACACCCTGTAGTTATTATTAGCAGATGTTTGGTCACTAAACGATGCAGGGATTAAATCTGTGCAGGTGAAGTGCCTCGGCTTCCTTCAGTGTCTCCTCTGAGACTGGTGTGTGTGTGTGTTTGTGCAGTGTGATCTGAGGCTGGTGTGTGTGTGTGCAGTGTGATCTGAGACTGGTGTGTGTGTGTGTGTGTGCAGTGTGATCTGAGACTGGTGTGTGTGTGTGTGCAAGTGATCTGAGACTGGGTGCGCAGCGTGATCTGGCGGCGCTCGCCAGAAGTGCCGCGGCAACCTCCTCCCCTGGGCCTTGCTTTTGAAGGCGTACCCTGTCCCCAAGAGGAGCCAGACTGACTGAGGTTGAAATGTGTTGATTCCAGAAGACATAGTAAATGTCTTCTCTCTTCTTCTGCCTCACCCTTCGACTGTTTTTGCATCCAGAATTTGCTGCCGTCTGCTTGATAACATCCCTACTAGTGTGTGCAGGGCCTTTAACTGTGTGCGCATAGAAAGTGTGTGTGTTCAAAATAAACCGCACGAACTCACCGTGTGTGATGGCCCTATGGTTCCTATGGCAACAGTAGACGCTTCCATGGGCCAATAGCTGACTGTAGCTATATCTTTACACACTGATAGATCCATCCTGCAGCAAAACTACCCAGAGTTCAGTGCGAGGAGCGTCCTCATGACCCGTGTC
>NC_056601.1:37970293-37996129 GCF_018340385.1 Cyprinus carpio | reverse complement strand
CAGATTTCTCTCCTGATTCACACCAGAACACTTTTTCACTGGAGGAAGTGTTATTATAGATTAGATAGATTAGATATGGTCCTGTTTCTCTGCTGACGTCTCTCTTGATGATGTTCACTAATGGAGCTTCCATTAGTTGTTTCATTGTGTCCACCTCTAGCGCAAAACAGTCTACAACCAACAGAAAACGACTCCTTTTAGTGCTGCGAACTGTGAACTGTTATTGAGTCATTCCCAATAAACTCTGGAGCAGCTGCATGCGTTCGAGAGCTTCATTCTTCTAGCGTGAAGCAGAACGACGGCCGAAGCGCTTCGGTGTTTATGCGGATGGAAAACTGTAGTAAAATCCTCTGAGCCTTTCCTCTTGTGTGGCTCAATCTACTAAACAAATGATGTTCAATGTAGTTTTGCAGTGTTAAGCTTAATGCTTGAAATTCACTGTCAAGCCTTTACACAGGCTTGTATACAAAAAATAAAGCAGAGAGTTAAAGCAACACACCGTCAGTAACCTTAAAACTATAAGTAAAATGTCCATTTCCAACCTGTATTATACATTTTATGTTATACTTAATTTTTCTTTCATCTACAAGGTAAACAGGTCAATGCTAGCTAATTAAAACCAATATATTCTTGTCTATACATTTTACAACACCTATTTACTTAAGTCATAATTCACATTACGAATTGTAATACTGTTTTGCAGTTTGCTAGTTATTTCCATATATATACCAAAATGCGTCTGTCATATCTAAAGAAGAAATTGCTATTGATTTTTCAATTTATAATTCTATAAAAATTTTATATAATGCCTTCTTTGCGTAGTTCCTTTTTTTATTGCAGTTATTTGTTTATGTATTACACACGTGTGTTTTAATTATACACTTTTAAAACTGGGCACAAATAACCACTGGTAAAAGAGGAACTAAGTTTCATTGCAACTTGTTTTGTATTAAAAGATATTATTAAAAAATACTTATGGCAATTTATATTTTGTCATTGACAAAATTATTTATTTAGGATTACTGATGAAATAAAATAGTAACAATTCTCTTCTCCTGTTACAGTTATTAGTTGTATTTATTGAGCTTTCTCTTACCTTGTCAAAAACAAAATGTTTGCACTGCAAATGCCTGGGTGTTTTAAAACTATACACAACAATAAGTGAAAAAAAAAAAAAAGTGAAATAATTATGAAATGAATTAATGAAAATAATTAATCTTTTGTCAGTTGCTCATTTTTAATAATAATGTTTTAATGATGATTATTTATTAAAAAATGCAATGACAGTATTATTGTTTAGTACCTTTTTTTTTTGCAATATAGAATTTGTGCGAGGAATAAATCACCCCAAAAAAAAAAAACAAAACAAAAAAACAAGTCTCCGCTGTATTCACTCTAAAAGGCTGGTGTTTTTCATATAACAAAAGTGAATGGGGACTCCTGAGAGTGGTTCTGATGAATACTTTCTGCGTTTAAGTTCCACACAGAAAGTCATGCAGGCATTGAACGTCATGAGAGGGAAGTAAATGATGACGGCACTGGAGTCAAAATGAGAGCGAGTATCGGGTTTGATTGGTGTTGGTTAACTGGTTGGAGATGAACTAGTCTGCATGAACCTGGAAAGTCGTCAGATAGAATCACAGTTTGTTTTCTTCTCTCTCATTTTGCTCTCTTTAGTGAGTTTGATCTGTTCAGTTTTTGTAGCTTCAGGTGAACGTGATTAAATGTGTTGTTAGGCCTGTGTGCATTCCATAGCATTCATCCCATCTGTCCTAGCTGTTCTGTCTTGTAACCTCTGTCCATCTGTCCCTCTCTGTCTCTGTCTGTCTTTCTGTCCCATCTGTCCTCTCTGTCTGTCCTGTCTGTTGTCCGTCCGTCTCCTCCAGTCTGCTGTCTCTCGTCTGTCTGGTACCCGCGGTCCATCTGTCTCTCTGTCTGTCCGTACCTCTGTCCATCGTCCCTCTGTCTGCTGTCTGTCCGACCGTCTCTCAGTCTGTCCTGTCTCTCTGTCCGTCTGTCCCTCTGTCTGTCTGGCCTCTGTCCGATCTGTCTCTCATTTCTGTCTGTCTGGTCCGTCCGTCTCTCATCCTGTCCTGTCTCGCGGCTGTCTGTCCCTCGGTCTTCCTGTCCTCTGTCTCTCTGTCTGTCTGCTGTCCGTCCCGTCTCTCAGTCCTGTCTGTCTCTCTGTCTGTCTTGTCTCTGTCCATCTGTACTCTCTGTCTGTTTGTCCGTCTGGCCTCTGTCCACCGGTCTTTCTGTCTGTCCTGTCCTCTCTGCCGGCTGTCCTCTGTCACCGGTCTCTCTGTCTGTCTGTCTCTCTGTCTGTCCCCCTGTCTGTCTGTCCACCCGTCTCTCTGTCCATTCCGTCTGTCTGGTCTGTCCTGTCGTTTTTTTGTCCGGCTTTCTGTCGTGTCTGCCCTGCACATCTGTTCGCCCGCCTGTCTGTGTGTCCGCTTGTCCTCTGTCTGTTCGTTCATCCATCCATCCAGGCTGTCTGTCCTGCCCGTCTGTCGCCGCTTTTTCGTCTCTCTGGTCTTTCTAACTGTCCACCGGTCCATCCATCCTTCCATCTGTCTTTGCTATCTGGCCGTCCTCCGTCTGTCTTTCATGTCTGTCTCTGTATAAAACACTCAGTTAATGCTGTTTTGTCCTCATCATCAACGTTCCGCTTCGTCCCCTGTCCGCTTGTCTCTCTGTCTTTCGTATCTTTTCCATCTCAGTACCATCCATCCTTCCCATCTGTCTTTCTAATCTGTCCGTCCGTTCTGTCTCTCCTCTCTCTCCTTGTCTGTATTCGTCTGTTGGTCCGGCCCATCCATTCCATCTGTCTCTTCTTTTCGTTCTGTCCATCTCGTCCATTCCATGTCCTGCCTGTCCAATCCCTCGTCCTCTCTGTCCTTTGTCTGTCGCTTTGCAATTACTCATCTTTCTGGTCTGTTCTGTTTTTCTCTGTCTGTGTGTAACACCTACTGGGCATGTGTGTAAACGCCTTCCTTCTTGGAGCCGCCTGGTGTGGTCGTCCTGTTGTCTCTCTGCGCTCTGCTCCATATTCCATCTTAGTATTCGACTCTCAGAGCCTGTGGTGGTTTGCACACTGTGTCTTACTGCATGTTAATACAGCAGAGCAGCCCTGCCCAAGTGTGTGTGTGTGTGTGTGTGCAGGTGTAAAAGGGATTGAGTGTGTGTGTGTGTGTGGATGGATTGAGTGATGTGCCGCTCTGTTCTGTAAAAGCGATTGAGTGTGTGTACGCGAAAGTCGTGTGTGTGGAGAATGTGTGTGTGTGCAAGTGTGTGCTCTCTGTAAGGAAGGGAGTGTGTGTGTGTGTGCAGCAGGCGTGTGTGTGCGCCAGTGTGTGTGTGTGCGCTGGAAGTGTGTGTGTGTGTTTTGTGCGACGCAAATGTGTGTGCGGTGTGTGTGTGGTGTGTGAGCCGCATGTGTGTGTGTGTGTGAGCATGTGTGTGTGTGGATTGAGTGTGTGTGTGTGCAAATAGGGGAGGCTGTGTGTGTGTGTCTGTGTGTGAGCGTGTGTGTGTGTGAGCGTGTGTGTGTGCGAGCGTGTGTGTGTGCAAATATGTGTGTGTCTGTTTTTGTTTTTTGTGTTTTGTTGTGTTTTGTTGTGTGTTGTGTTGTGTGAGTGTGTGTGTTCGAGTGTGTTTGAGTGTGTGTATGTGCGAGTGTGTTTGTGTGTGTGTGTGTGTGTGTGTGTGTGTGTGTTTTCTCGGTTTTGACTCATCTCTGAGTCTGACTCATGCAGTAGTTTGCAGCTCGTCCATCTCTGCTGTGGACTCATTTTCTGCAGCTTCTCACCGCTGCATCGCACCGCTGACAGTGTTCACTGGCTGTGCTTCTGTTACAGTCACTTTTTTGCATTGTTGTTATAGTATACGAGTGTAATGGCTCATATGCTCTCAATCCTGCTTAGATTCCTGCCTTTAACATTGTAATTCTCAGTGAGCTTATATGTATACCTCATTACATGCATTAACAAATCGCTTTACATTCATGAAATGTCAACACTTATTGGAAACAGATGTCATGTTCATATTAAATGCCACTCATGAGTGTAATTAAACATGAAGCATTATTAAAAATGAAACAAATAAAATTCAGTTTCATTTCATGTTTTTAAGAATATTTTAAATATTTGTATTGTATTATTTTAGTCATAACAAGTCACATTTCCTGCCTTTTAATTTTGTAGAATATTTATTTCTCTGATATGTGTTTTCCTGATGCAGTTTGGCCTGCTTTTTAATTTTGTAGAACTGCATAAAGGCCATGTTTTGAGAAAAACAACCTTTGCAAGTCATTTTGATAAAACGCTTGCAAAATTTCAAGCCATGCAGTAACTGAGGTCACTTTATTTAGCTAGATCAGTTTGTTTTGTGATATCTGAAGATTTTCTGAAAAGCACACACACATTCTAATTCTGCTTGTTTGTGTTGAGTGTGTGAACGTGTGGATGTTCAGTGCGTCTGCAGTGTGTCATGTTCCTCCAGCAGTGCTGCAGACTGATAATCATCTCCGCCACCATCTTTACCGTTTACTGCACTTATTACTGTAACTACAGCACCATAAAGTGTATTTTTGTCTGTGCCGCCTGTGGCAGAGTAAGTGTTTCCTCATGTTCTTGTCCTCTCTCTCATGGTGAGAAGGAGTAAACAAGTGAGCATTACCACAGATTTGCACGTCAGGCCAGAATGCCTGCGCCTGTGTGTGTGAGTGTGGAGTGTGAGTGGCTTAGAGTGGGTGTTTGTGTGTGTGTTTTGTGCAATGTGTTTGTGAGTGTGTGTAAGTGTTTGAGTGTGTGTGTGTGTGCTGCCGTGGTCGACAGATTCACACTGACGGGTCCAAAAGCCGAGCTGCAGAATACAGGTTTATTTACGTGTAGTTCAAAGGTCATAAGGTGAATTTTGGCAGGCTTCCACAGGGCAGGGGTTTGGATTGTGAGTTTGAAGCAGAAGTGTGCCGACTCTCGCCAAAAACACGCTTGTTGTTGTTTTGTAGACCTTACGGACGAAACCTGAAGAAGAACACTGCAGATGAAAGTGTTGCAGTGGTTCAGTTAAATAAAACATTTTACATTTATTACTTCAGTTTTCCTCTCATGTTTCAAACTGATTTTATTCAGAAATTTTGTCACTGGACGTTTTTAAAAGACTTGCTGTAAACAAATGCCTTTTAAAGGGTTTTCTCTCTTTTTAATTCAGCTAGTTTACAAAATAACATTTCTATTTTTTTTAAGTTTAACTTGATGTACTTAAATAAATAAAACTGAAATAAAAATGAATAATAACTATAGTCACATTAAAAGGCAGGAAAACTTGATGTAATTGATTATAATAAAAATGTTATGAAGATGAATACAAAAATATTTTAAAATTAAAACTATAATAGTATCTTAATCATTCTAAGAAAACACTGATTGAAACGTGCATTTTTCAGTGAAGCTGCTTTGCAACAATATGTATCTTAATCATTCTAAGAAAACACTATTAAAAAGACAAATAAATTGAAACTTGAAATATGAATATTTCAATTTCTCCTATGTGGTTTGCCATGAAAATAGCCTTTGCTGCTGATATGATCGCCATGTAATGGGTGAGTAAGTTGTGTGGACGTGTCAACCATATTAGCGGTCATCACTGCGGGTTAACTAGTCCTGCTGAAGTCTGGTTTGCTGCGGTCAGTCCAAGGGTCAGCACTCCTGCGGAACAGAGCTTTATCTGAGCAGATTAGCGCTTTACTCTCAGACTGGAAACCATTCAAATCAACAAGAAACCACATTCACTACACACTCCACCTCAATAATAAGACAGCTTTCTGAGAGAAACTGCAGGATGGGACTTAACTTTCTGATATCATGATTGGGTGGAAATGTCTCTATATGAAGGTGGTTTGAAATAATTAAAGGGATTGATGACGTCAGCTGGCGCCAGTTTTGTTTTTTATATTTGCAATAATGCAAACAGAAGAATCAGGAAGATCAGGAACATTCATGAAGATTGTGAAAACTGGATCTGTATGTTTTCATTTCTGCGTGTGCGTCTGCGCAGGTGTTACAACAACCAAAACATACGCCTTTTAATAGTTTCACTACCAAAAGTTTACAGTCGATGGGAATTTAAAAAAAAAGAAATTAATTCTTTTATTCATCAAGGATGCATTAAATTGATCAGAATTTACAGTTTATAATGTTACAACACAAATGCTGTTCTTTCTTTTGAACTTTCTATTCATCTGTGAATCCTGAAAAAAATTAAATGTATCTGTTTCCACAAAATATTGTGCAGCACAACTGTTTTCAACATTGATAATAATCAGAAATGTTTCTTGAGCAGCAAATCATCATATTAGAATGATTTCTGAAGATCATGGTGACACTGAAGACTGGAGTAATGATGCTGAAAATACAGCTGCACATCACAGAAATAAATTACACTTTAACAGATATTCACATAGAGAACAGGTAGTTTACATTCTAATAATATTTCCTATTTTTACTGTGTTTTTGATCAAATAAAAGCAGCCTTGGTGAACAAAAGAGACTTCTTTCTACTTTCTGAAGTCAGACGAGTTTTTAGGATAAACTAGGTTGAGTCATTCAGTGTGTTGATGTTGATGTTGATGTTTTTTGCTCCAGTCCCACAGGAAAGAAGTTCCTGCAGTAAACCGCAGCTAATCCCGCTATCTGGGGAACTCGGTGGATCTGGGATGTTTCGATCTCTGCACGGGCAAAATGATGCCCAGCAAGATGCAGAAGAACAAGCAGAGACTGCGCAGCTTGACAACCTCAGCCTGAGCAAGGTACTGACAACACACACAGCTCACTCTCTCAGGTCGTTTGGTTCATTGACAATGTGTGGAGTTGCATGGAAATGTGTAAAGATGTGTGGAGTTGTGAGGAGTTTTTCAATTTGTGTAGAGATGTGTGGAGTTGCGGGTAGTTGTGAAGAGTTTTATGGAGATGCGTGGAGTTGTGTGGAAATGCGTAGAAATGTAGAGTTGTGAGGAGTTTTAAAATTTGTGTAGAGTTGTGTTTGTGTTTTTGCGAAGAGTTGTATATGGAGATATGTGGAGTTAGATGGAAATGTGTGAAGATGCATGGAGTTGCGAGGAGTTGTGTGGAGATGCGTGAAGATGTATAGAGTTGCAGGGAGTTGTGAAGAGGTGTATGGAGATGCAGAGTTATATGGAGTTTTAAAATTTGTGTGGAGATGTGAAGAGTTGTATGGAGATATGTGGAGTTGCATGGAATGTGTGGAGATGCATGAAGATGGCATAGGGTTGTGGGGGGGGAAGGGTTGTATGGAGATGCATGGAGTTGTGTGAAAATGTATGGGAATGCAGAGTTGTGAGGAGTCTTGAGATGTGTGGAGATCTGTGGAGTTTTGAGGATATGTAAATAGTTGTGTAGAGTTGCATGAAAATGTGCAAGATATTGCGTTTATGGGAAGCTCACACTACACGAATAGAAGACTGGTCTTATCATAGCTGCACGCACTACACACAAGCACAACACTACGACGAGGTGGCACACACTTACCTAGTAAACATTCTCCGAGAAGAGGCGCTCCCTAACCATCAGAGAAAATATGTTTCTCAAGCTTTTAAGTGGCTTAGTGTAAATAGGCAAAGTGAGTTCATTTAACCTAAGCAAATTGCTTTTTTTTAAACCACGTTTTCAAACTAACATCTATGCGTGACCCAGTTTGCTTTGTGGAGCCGAGCTGAGCTGCTGTCTGGTTTGTCCTGTAGCTTTTGCTTGCTGATCCTGTGAGGCGTGTCTGGTGCGCTTTCTCTCAGGACTCTGATATGATCTCAACCTTCATACGCTTTCCCATTTTCAGTTCAGCAGACTCTCAGATTCTTCGTTTGCTCTTAATGAGCTGATTTAAAGGGAAAATCTTCATCATCTATGAGTCATAACGCCTGATGAGACAGGAAAGGTTTTGGCTCAGAATTCTGAGATCATGCGTTCATAACTTCCAGAACAGGTCGTATGTGTTCATCATGCTGGACGTTATAGAGGTGTGGTGACGCGCCTCGCCCCGTGACACACTTCTGCCCTACAAACACACACACACATACACACACACATACACACACACACACACAGACTCACTCACCCACATGCACGCACACACACACACACACACACACACACACACACACACCACACAGACTCCCCTCGCACACACACACATGTTTGTTTTTTTGTGAATTGTGGGGACATTCCATAGGCGTAATGGTTCTTATACTGTACAAACTGTATATTCTATCATTCCCTACACCAACCCTATACACCTAACCCTACCCCTTACAGGAAACTTTGTGCATTTTTACTTTCTCAAAAATCTCATTCTGTACCGGTTTATTAGTGTTTTTGAAAAATGGGACATTTGGCTATGTCCTCATTAAGTCACCCTCCTCCTTGTAATACCTGTGACATACCCATGCTCATTATACAAAAGTTAGTGTCCTGATATGTCGCAAAACACAGACATACACACACACACACACACACTCCTTCACGACACTCACTCACTCACACAGACACACACGAATGCACACACAGACAGACACACACACACACATACAAACAGACATGCACGCACAAACAGACACACACACACACACACACACACACACACACACTCCTCTCACACACGCACACACACACACACACACACCCCTCTCACACACACGCACACACACACACACACACACTCTCTCACACATGCACACAAACACAGTCACACACACACACTCTCACACGCACGCACACACAGACTCTACACGCCATTAACGCACTCACTCACACGCAGCACATACACACACAGCAAATCACACGTTCCACACGTCACATCACACACACTCAAACACAAACACAAACACACACAGACTCACTCATGCACACACACTCTCACACGCACAGACTTACACGAGCATACACACACGCGCGCTCACACATACACACACACACACTGATTCAGTATTACAGTTTAATGACAGTAAATGTGATGTAGACCAATAGAAAGGATCTAAATGTGAATGATCTGTGAAACATGAAAATCATTCTCATTCTTCTACTATAAACAAGAATGAATGATTGAATGGAATATATTTTTTTTTTTATTTTTTTCATGCATATTAGCTGTATTCACATGAATTATTATTATTTAATGAATTTTAACTTAATTTTATTTATTTTATTGGATTCTTACTTGTTTTGTTTATTCTAAACAAACACTCATGGTACATAATATTTACTAACATTCACTAAAAATAATCACTGATCAAATGATTACTTAATAATACTTATTATTTATATGAAATTATTTATTTAGTTATTTGGCTTATTTTTATTTAATGATAGTGAAGTATTATTTTTTATTATTTTGAATTTAATTTTGAATTACTTTATTTATTTTATTGTAATGAATTTTTTTTTATTTTTATTGATTTTTAATGACATTGTATTTATTTTAAATGAAATTTCCTCAAAATTCACTAAAAAGCAGTCAGCAGCAGTAATGTGTCGTGTGTGACTGAAGAAGTGTGGACAGACATGTGTTTTGTGGACTGAGATGAAGCGGACCTGGCACTGACTCTCTCCGTTCTTCTCTAAGCTCTCTGTATTAATGCTGCTTTGTCCAGCAGCGCTTTTGCACTTTGTCAAGCTGTTGTGCAGATGTGATGTTTGGGTTTTTTCAGTTCATTTGGTTCTTTTATTAGTATTATAGTTCAGTCCTAAAGCTGCAGATTTTCAGCGTTTGATCCTGAGATGTACAAGAGTGTGTTTTGTAAACGCGGTCTGTAGTTGTAGTGGGGAAGCCTTATCTGAAACACGCAGCTGGCCCATCGACAGACAGACCAGCCTCCATGTCCTATTTCAACCAACCAGCCCCGTGGTCACTCACAAGTGGTCAATCATCCCAACAACAAAGTCAAGACAGACCCCCAGAGAGCCACGGAGCAGCCGCGACAGGTGACTTCATCACTCAGAGTTTGTAGTTTTAAATCAGGAATTTGCTATGTACTTTGGCCAGTTCTATTTGTTTTTAAATATTTCTAATTAATTTATTTTTTGTCTTTTATTTTATTGCATTTTTTTTTTCAGTTAACGAAAACTATTTTTAAGTTTTAGTTATCACTTCATCTCCATCAAATTGCAATTTTAGTTTAGGTTTTAGTGATTCTGTCATGTGCTTTTATTTTTATTCATTTTTTATATTTCTATCTAACTCTTATGCATTATTATTTCAGCAGTTTTAGTACTTCAGCTCAAACTTATTTTTACTCTAGCTCTTATGCATTATTATTACATTTTAAGTGATCTTTTCAAGCTTGTTTTCTCTTCTAGTTTTTCATATTGTGAGCTGTTTTTACAATGAATGAAAACCTGATCTGAAGCTTGTTGTACATTAATGCAGAAATGCAGCCATAATAAGACAGATGATATGTGTTTAATTTTGAATGAAAACCCTCTGAATATTACATTGGCCAGAAGTTTTAATAATGGTAACACTTTAAGGTGTCCTTGTTACACGTTACCTGTACATACTATTATAATAAAAATAAATTATGCATAATTACATATAAGTAAACCAAACACTAATCCTAACCCTAACCAAATAGTAAATGAATGGCAGTAATTAATATTACTCAGTATTTAAATGTATAATTACAGCATTGTAATAGTCCTCAATGACACCTTAAAATAAAGTGTAACCAAATAATTACTCATCTCTGGAATACTCTTAAATAAACAGTTGGGCAATGCCCATTTAGTGTTTGCATTCTTGAAGCTGTGTGTTAGACTGAGCACCAGAGCAAAGCTGAAGGAGCTGTGGTGTTCAGTCTCTGAGGTTTAGCAGACAGAGAGTTCAGAGATGGATGTTCTGAGATTTTCATTAATACACTCACATTCATCACACTTCAGACTTAAAGCTGGATATAAGGAGCACTTCTGACGTTTTGTTTTCTAGACTCACAGATATGATGCCTGCTGCAGGAAATATCTTAATAAAGTCGGAATAGATTAAGCAAATTGCAAAGGAAATCTGCTGATTGTGCTCTGTTTTCTAGATATGGGCTTATATGATGTGGGGTTTGTTTATTTATTTATCCATGCATTTATGATGCTATTTAATTAATTCATTAATTAATTTAGTTTATTTATTGGTCTATGTAAATTTGTCAATTGGGTTTTTATTTATTTATTTTTGCATTTGTTTTTTTTTATTTCTTTGAAATAATTAATAAATTTAGTTAATTTATTGGCCAATATAAATGATTGATTAATCAGTTCATTTTATTTATTTTTTTGTGTAATTTTTATTATTTTTTTTTTATTATTTTTTTTATTTCTGGATTTATTTTGATTGATTATTGGCCAATATAAATTATTGATTAATCAGTTAATTTTCATTGGAACATTTTTTTTTTTGACAATACCTATATATACTCTATCTCTCTCCTATCTTACTCTCTCTACACACACACACTCTCACACACACAGACTTCTCAACACACACTCTCCACACACACACACAAACACACACACACAGACACTCACACACACACGCTACACACACTCACACACACCACACTCACTCTCACACACACACCCACTCACTCACAGCTCCACACACACACACACACGCACCCTCACTCCACCACACTTCACTCACTCTCACGCTATTCACACACAGACACACACACTCACACACACAGCACACACACTACTACCTCACACACACACACACAACATCACACACGGCGCCGCACTCTCACAGCACACAGCCCTCAACAACACGTCCACACTTTCACGTAGCGCCAGACTCTCACACGCAAACTTCACACAACACTCACACACACACACCACTCCCACTATTTTCCAGTCTAAAAATTGGAATTTCATTTTACATTTGCCATTTTTCCTTGAATAACACAGCCTCGGCGAGCAGAACGATCAGTACTCATGCTTGTCAGACTTGTTGAAGGGGTTTTCTTCAGGGAGAGTGTGTTGAATAGATCTATATATATTATTTGGGGCTGTTTACCAGTATCCAGGGTGTGTTTAGTTCTACGGGCCCCCGTGGGCGCTCGTTGGTTGGCTTATCTAATCCTGCGTCTCAGTAACACTCCTTGCTGTTTTATGAGTCGGTGGTTGGGTTTATTGATCCCGCGGGCACAGCGCCGCCCCGCTGCTTGTGGGTCGGTGGACCACAACACACACATAACGGCGGTCCGCTCGCTGAGGCTGTCCGATCCCGTCTGTCGCGCTCTCACTCTCAGAGTTATTTAGACCTGACTCCTCGGACGTCTCTTCTATGGACACACGAGGCTTGATTACATTCCTTACCAGGACAGCACACACACGCGTGAAGACTCACTGTTATCACTTCTCACACACAGACACAACTCATACACACACACGCACACACACACACACACTCACACACACACACACACACACACACACACAACCTCACACACACACTCTCACTCACTCTCTTTCACTCTTCACACACAGACACACACACTCCACACACACACACTCATACTGCACACACACACACTCCACACACACTCACACATACACACACACACACACACACACACACACACACACACTCTCTCTCACACACACACACACACACACACCCACTCTCTCTCACACAACCTCATACAGACAACCTCATACACTAGACACAGACACACACTCACACACACACACTCTCACCCACTCTCACTCACTCACACACACACACACACTATTTTACAGTATAATAATATTGAGATTTTTTTATTTTCTAATAATATTGAGCTATTTTGACACAGACACCCTCATGCAGTCAGAAAGATCAGTGGCTGATGCGTGTCATGATTTGTGAAGGTGGTGTTCTTCAGTGTGAGTGTGGGTGTGATATATATATATATATATATATTTGGGGCTGTTACAGTATCCGAGGGTGGGTTTAGTTCTACGGGCCCCGTGGCGCTCGTTGGCTGAAGCTTTATCTAAGCCTGCCGGCTCAAAGCTTAACTCCTGCTGTGTTTATGAGCGGTGGTTGAGTTTATGTGTCCCGCGAAGACGCCCGCCGCCGCCGCTGATGTCTGACCAGCAAACACACAAACGCTCCTCCGGGCCGAACTCGTCTGCGCTCTGAGATCAGCCGAGAGAACCAGCCCTTCACTCTCATTATGACCTGATCTGGACTCTGAAGACCACGAGGCTGATTAGATTCACATGATCGTTATCATTCATCATTTACTCATTATCATTCATGACGAGTCAAAGATGTTTGACTTGTGTGTGGAGGACAGTGAGAAAATATTCTCACACTCATTTATACTGTTATTGTGTTTATTATATTTATGTAATACTTTATAATATAGCATATGATCATATAATTATAATACAGTATTATAATAATATGAAACATAGTTATTGTGTTTATTATATTTATGTAATACTTTATAATATAGCATATGATCATATAATTATTTATTTTAATGAGTTTTTAATTTCTTATCTTTTATAAATTAGTTTTTTTGAAATTAGCTATTAATTTTTTTACATTTTCGATTTAATTTAGTGGGTTAATAACTTTATGTTATTTTGTGTCATTTGATAATTGTTAAATGTTTTATTTAGCCGTTAATAAAAATTTTTTTTTTCAGTTTATTTGAAGTATTGTAGGGTTTCCATCTTTAACATTATTAATTAGTCTTGATTTGAAGTTAGCTTTATTTTTAATTTTCAGTTTTTTATTTCCAGTTGTAGTTTAAAGAATTAAGTAAGTTTTGTAAATGCTTTTGTCATTTATAGTTTTTAATGTCTTTCTTACATTGCTTTAATTGTTTATTTCAGTTTTAGTAATTATAGTACTTCAACTTTAACATTCAGTAATTTGTTTTGAAATTTGCCTTATTTTATAAAACTGTTTTTTTCAATTCAGATGATAGTTTTATTCATTTTGTTATGTTTTTATTTGTTTCTGTTTAGCTTTATTTTTCAGTTTTAGTTTTAGTAATGTTAGTACTTTTGCTAACATTTATCAGTTAGTTTTGAATTAGCTTTTAGGTTTATTTTCTGTTTTTGTTTTAATGTTTGTTTACATTTAACTACTTTTTCATTTTTGTTTTTTAAAATGTTTTCTTTGTATTATTTTAATAATTTTCAATTCTTTAACATTTATTAATCAGTTTTTAATTAACTTTGTTAAATATTTTACATTATCTTTTTTGTGTATTTCTAATTTATTTTAATTGTTTTGTTGTTGTTGTTGTTGTTGTTGTAATTTGTTTTCAGTTTTAGTAGTTTTAGTTGCCAAAGCAACATTTGTGTTTTTGTATTTCTGTTGTAAGTTTTTATGTATTTAATATGATATGATATAATATGTGACTCTTGGGACAGGCACAAACCAGTCCATAGGGGTCACATTTATTTAAAATTGAGGTTTCTGAATATAAATAAACTAATCTCTCCATTGACTGTATGTGTTTGTTAGGGAGGACAAATCTTTGTCTGAGATACACACTATTTGAAAATCTGGAATCTGAAGGGAGCAAAACAAAATCTAATTTTTATTGAGGAAAATCATCCTTTAAAGTTGTTCAAATGCAAGTTCTTAGCAATGCATATGACTAATCAAAAATTAAGTTTTGATATATTTACGGTAGGACATTTTAACTAAATATTCTTCATTGGAACATGATCTTTACTTAATATCCGAATGATTTTTGGCGCATAAAAAGAGAAATGTATTAATTGTGACCCATACCATGTATTGTTTGTGACTATTGCTACAAATATACCGTGCTACTGATGACTGCTTCTGTGCTGCAGGGACACATTTGTTATATTCTTCACAGCGTGAATCTCTGAGTCTTCATGAGTGTGTTGTGTGTTTTGCGCAGCTGTTCTGGGAGAGGCGGCTGAAGGGTCTGCGCTCGTCGGACGTGTCGGAGGAAGCGCTCAGGACGATGGATCTGCCCAAAGGTTTACAGAGTAAGGCTGGTTGGGTCTGGTTTGTGGAATGCGTTCGCCGATCGCTGGTTTAAAGGGTGTGCTTGTGACGCCAGGTATGGGGCCGGACTCGACGGAACGAGACGCTTCTGTCGGCCACGCTAGCGCGCTGCACATGAGCTCGGCGCCCATCACGGGTCAGACGTCCTCGGCGGCCGAGAAGAACCCGAGCATATGGCTGAACACATCGCAGCCGCTCTGCAAGGCCTTCACCGTCACAGACGACGACATACGGTAAGATACTCCACATTACTGTACATGAAACATCACATGTGTAACTTTACAACATTAATATTCCATGCATTCTAAAAGTATTTGAATGCATTAGTTATGTCTTTTCATCTAATATTTTATTTTATATTAATGCATTAAATAGTGCCTATATAAATATATTTTTAATGCTTATTTTTGCTAATTGTACTTAAAGCTGCAGGTCCGTTACAAATAATCCAAAATCAGTATATTTGCAGGTTTTCAGACAGATATGGAAAAAAAAAAGAGCAAAAACTTACGGACTGAAGCTTAAGCTTTTCATATAATATTTTAAACATACTGAATAATTGGTAACCTTTTATTTTTAATTTAGTGCATTAATTGTGCATTAAGTTTTCATCTAAAATGTTATCATTCTAATACAATACTTATAACATTTTTTCAATTTAATGCATTAAGTGTGCCTTGTAATGCACCTAATAATCACTTATATATACACATATAAGTATTTAAGTACGTTATGGTTTTCTTCTAATATTTATCTTTTATTTTAGCTCAGCTTTATTTCATTTCATTTTTAATCTAACAGCAACAGCTGAGAAATACTGGAAGTCTTTATGCATAATGCATTATAAAAGTGTTTGAATGCATTGATTGTGCTCTGTAATGCTGCAGTGTGATCTCACGTGTGATTGTTTGAATTTTTGTGATGTTCGGCTCTGTTAACAGTGATGTGTTATGTATTCATGGGGTTCCTCGGGGAGTCAGTGTCACCGTTCAGGCCGAGCTGCTTCTCCTGAGATTGATGCACGAGAGGCATTTCACTCCGGCACTAAATTGGATGCTTGCTGTTTGAAAAACACAAGTGGAATAGGATTTTCCTGCTGTAGTTGTTTAGCGTCTGGAGTTTCTTCAGCATACGGATGAGACGCTGGGCCTGTGCTGTGGTGCAGTGGTTAAACGCTGGTTAGCAGAAGGTTGGGTTGAACTATTAACACTTTGAATAAATGAGTCAGACTGATCAGTTAAGTTAGAATCCACTCACCAAGTTCAAATTTGGAGTTTTTTTTCATGAGTTTTGTTCAGCTCAAATTGTTCAAATTTTTTCAGATGTTGTGTTCAGCACAAATTATAGATGCAATGCAAGTGATGGAAATGTTATTGATGGATTGATTATGAGAGATTTATTTTTAAAGTTTTAATTTATATAATTATAGAGTAACTATTTTTAGTGATTGTTTTTTGGTGTCTTTTAGAGGAGATGTTTTTTTGTATTTGTTTGTTTGGTTATTTATTTATTTAAAATAAATTATTTGCATTACTTATTTAATGTTTTATTTCATTTTGTTTCTTTTAATTATTTGTTTAATTAATGTTATTATTTATTTTAAAATGTATTTTATTTATTTGAAATTATTAACATTTTTAATTTTTATTTATTTTCATTTTTTTAATTACTTTAACTTTTATTTCTTTATTTGCAATGAATTATCTATGCATTTATTTTAAATAACTTATTTCAAATGTTAATTATTTTTCATATTTTACATTTTGTTTTAATTATTTTAGTGGTTTTATTTTTTTTAAACGAATTAATGAATTTTTATTCATATTTATGTTTATAGTTTTATTTTTACTGTTATTATATTAATTAATTGATTAATTAATTAATTAATGCATTATTTATGTGTTTATTTTAAATGAACTATTTATTTATTTGTTTACTTAATAAAATATATATATTAGTTTTAAAGTGTATTTACTTATTTGAACATTTAATTGTTTTTATTATTTAGTTTAAAATGTTTATTTATTTACTTATTATTTATTTGTTTTTATTTTTAATTAATTAATTTTTTTAGAATTCATTTATTTGTTATAATGACTTCATTGTTGTCTATTAATAGTTTTGTTATTGTTGATACAGATATGTTTCCATACTGAAATATGGCTGGCAGATTGATAATAATCTGAAGGAAGTAAAAGTCATAATTTCTTCTACCAGGTCCAATGTCTTAAGACAGTTTTCCAGTCCAAAACACAAGATGGCAGTAGACACACATGCATGCAGCGTGTGTGTGTGTGTGTGTGTGGTTTAGACTCAAGCATTAGAGCTGTGTGGTGTCTGTGAGGGCCAGAGAGATTTCAGTCTCTGTGTTCTTCATTTTGTAAGAAGGGAGCGATTGAGAGGTTCATATGAGCAGGAATCAGTGATAGCGTGGCATGCATTAGCGTGTGTTCATCTGCAGATCTTGTGTTGTGTGCACTGATGGAAACTCAGGACTGTCAGCCAATTCATGCACATCATTATCATTCAGCACGCGCTCCTTCCTCCGTCTCGTAAGAGCCGTGACAAAAGCCTCCGTGAGTGTGTGTGTGTGAGCCAATTCATGCACGTCATTATCATTCAGCACGCGCTGAGTGTGTGTGCGTGTATGTTTGTGCGTGTGTAGAGAGTGGGTTTGTTTGTGTGTGTGTGTGTGTGTGTGCGTGTGTGTGTGTTGTTCTTTATGAGCATCTGATGACAGCAGCATGCTCAGGATTCTACAGGATCTTCCCTCAAGTGTGTGTTGTTCTAACGTTAGTCAAGACGTCTTGAACCCAAACATCATGATTTAATTTTTCATCATAATTTTCCTCTTCTCTGACCTTTTTCATCAAAGAGATCATTCATGTCACTTTCGTTCTTTCTTTTTTCGTTCCACTTTTTTTTTTCAGTGGAACACAAAAGATGTTTTCAAGAACATCTGTGTCCCTGCAGCACAGAAGCAGTCATCAGTAGCACAGGTATATTTGTAGCAATAGACAACAATACATTGTATGAGTCACAATTATACATTTCTCTTTTATGACAAAAATCATTAGGATATATAAGATCATGTCATTCATGAAGATATTTAGTAAATTTCCTACTGTAAATATATCAAAACTTAATTTTTTGATATTAGTAATATGCATGTGCTAAGAACTCATAATTGAACACAACTTTAAAGATCTGATTTTCTCAATATTTAGATTTTTTTTGCTCCCCAGAGGGTGGATTCCAGATTTTCAAATAGTGTATCTCAGACAAATATTGTCCTCCTAACAAACCATACTACATCATGGAGAGATGCGGGCTATTATTCAGCTTTAGATGGTGTCAGGTGATGTAGAAATCTCAATTTAAAAAATTGACTCCCTATGACTGGATTTGTGCTACAGGGTGGAAACTGGTATTTAGATATTTTTTTAGTGTTTTAAGCTTTGTATATGGTTCTATGGTGATAAGTAAATAAATTTCAGATTGAGATTTGAGACAAACAACATTGGACCCCATCAAGGTTATCAAAAACTAGAAGTAATAAGTCATTTTTATTTGACAAAAAAAAAAAAAAAAACATAAAAGGTAAAACTTAAACTAAATGAACCTTTTAGAAATATTGCCTTGGAAAACAGTCCTGAAATAATTGTAATAAGTAAACCTAAATTGTAAACATGATAACTATTAAAAATGACAGAAGCACACAACAAAATCATTAACTAGGAAACTAAAATGAAAATGAAATTAAACAAAAAATAGAAATTTCACTTTGATATAAATTTTGCTTTCTGATTATGCGCTGAAAACAAAGAAAGAAAGTGAAACTGAAATACAAACAAATGAAGCCTAATAGTAAAAATGACAACTAATAAAAGCATAAAATGACAAGAAATTAAACTAAAATCAAAATGGCAAAATAAAAATTAAATGAAAAAGATACATTTTGCCTGGTGAACCAAATTAAATTAGTTGACTAAATTCAGTCACTAAAACAACTCACTGAAAATAAATCAAAACTACAATAATTTAAACCTAAATAAAAATGACAGCAATAACAAAATTATAAAATAAAAACTGAAAATATAAAAAATAAATTTTCAAAATATAAAATAAAAACATAATACTAAAATAACACTGGACCTAATTGAATTTCATCTTAAATAATAATAATAATAATAATAATAAAAGAAAAACACTGATACATTTCTCAAAATATATTCTTTTGTTTGTATTTCCCAAACAAAGGTCCTGCAGGTTTTGCAACACATATAACTGATGATTTTGGGCTGAACTGTCCCGTATATGTGCTGATATTGTTCGCTGCTGTACCTTTAAGAGCTGTGCTGTGATTGACTGAGCTCTGTGTAACAGTCTAGTTCATCAGCTGCTGAATAACGAGTAGCTGTTAATGTGTCAGTATGTTAATGAGCTCACGGCTGTGATGCTTTAGTGCTATTTAATGCTTTTTGCCGGTGATCTGTGAACCTGAACAACACCAGCTTTTCATTAGATGCTGTTTATCTCTTGTTTGTGTGAGCTGGGATGGAGCTCCACTCACAAACATCAACTACTTCCACATCAGAAGAGAAGAGAAAGACACTTTTGTTGTGTGTTTGATTGACAGCCAGGTCAGAGCCTTCATCCCGCTCTCCTCCTCTTCCTCCTCAGGGAGCAGGAGCTGAAGGTGCAATCAGGCGCGCCGCAGTCTGGAAAGAAGCTCTGATGCCGGCAGACGGTTTTGGCGCGAGCCGCCGAGTTCCCAGACGAGACACGCAGGGCAGAGCGGCGTCAAAGACACACAGGTGAGGAGACTTCATTACTGTGGTTAACCATTAACAATTAGTGCACAGTTACTCAGTTATGACACACAATCAGAAGACATTGTTCAGAATAATTCTCATCTGACATGACATCAGATTGATAGTGTTACTGAAGTTTAAAAGATCAGTTCAGTTTAGCTCAGATCATCCCAGATCAGGATGAGTTTTGTTTCTTCATCAGGTTTGTAGAAATGTAGCACTGCATCAGTGTCTCAGCAATGGGTGCTCTGCAGTGAATGGGTGTGCCGTCAGGAATGAGAGTCCAAACAGCTGATAAAAACATCACAATAATCCAACAAGTAATCCACAGCACTCAGTCCATCAGTTAAATCTGGAGAAGAACAAAAGATGAAACAAATCCAGCATTAAGATGTGTTTAAACTCAATACATAGAGTCATAATCCATAATACAAACAAACTTCCTCCAGTGAAAAAGTTGTTTGGTGTGAATCAGGAGAGAAATCTGCACAGATCAAGCAGCGTTTAAACAGCTCTAAACTAATATGTGAGACAACAGGAGATGGACTTTTTCACTGGAGGAAGTGTTATTATGGATTTTATACACTCTATGTATTTGAGTTAACCAACATTCTTACTGCTGGACTGTGTTTCCTCTTTTGTCTTCTCCAGCTATTAACTGAGGACTGCATGCTGTGGGTTACTTGTGGATTATTGTGATGTTTTTATCAGCTGTTTGTTGACTCTCATTACTGACGTCGCACCCATTCAATACAGAGCCTCCATTGCTTGATGGCAACTGATGCATTTAAAGCTAATTGTTTACTATTCCATTTAAGAGTTTTTATAACTAATGATCTATTTGTGACAATGTAGTTTAAGACCTCAATAACTGACCTTTATCAACATGTTATGTTCTGCGCAATCAAGTATCTGTTTAAATTCGCTCTTGTGTTAATATTTCATCACGTAGACAGCACATCTCTCTTCTCTCTCTCTCTCTCTGGTTATTTCTGAGCTCACGCTGCCATCAAATATTCAGAGGCTCATTAAGAATCTGTGAAGAGTCCCCACACTTCAGCCTCTTCATCATCTCTCATCATCATCTTCCTCGTGCTCAGTTGTTTTTTTTTTTTTTTTAAAGGGAATTAATAGTTAATATTCCGTCAGTGAGGTCCGCTCCTCCAGTCACCCGTTAGCCGTTAGAGGTTGGTTTTTCCTCGGGTCTGAATCAGAAACCACGGCTTTCTGAATAATCAGCTTTTTGCATTCGCTTTCATTCGCTGCTTCCCTGAGATCTTTCTCTCTCTGAGCAATAACACTGGGTGGAATTAGTGCATCTAACCGCTTATTTGCCACAAGCTCCCTTTTTATTTTATTTCTGCCCTGATTAAAAGCTTCTATGCACATCATGTGGTGTTTTTTTTTTACCTGATGTTCACACACAATGGCACACTTTTTAATGTACACATGCATTAGCACGGACCACTTTGAGCATTGTGCATGCTTCATCTGGAGTGTTTTTGAAGCACTGGTGTTTTAAAACTTAACCCTTACATCATGTTTAAACACATTCAGCGTATGATCATGATGTTCTCGGTCAATTCAGTACAATTAACCAATAATCACACTATGAAAAAACATATTTCACAACTTTTCCTGGAAACAACAATTGTTTTCCATGAAATGTGAATATTATAAATATAGTTTGCTTTATTTTATATGTTTAGATGTAGAGTTCATTTTTAAATTTAGCATTAATACTTCTCACACATTACAAAAAAGTACATTTTTAAAACCATATTTAACAACTTTTTAAACCCATTTTTCTGAAATGTGAATTTATTAAAAAAAACATTTAAAATATTTCGTTTTATTTTTGCATTTAAAATCAAGATTTTTTTTTAACATGAATACTTTCAAAAAAAGTAAATATGAGAACATTAAAGAAACTGTACTGAACAGCTTTTGTTTAACAGTTGCTTTTCATGAAATGTGAATATTATAAACGTTTTTGTTAAATGTTTTTATTTTAAATTTAAAATAAAAAACATGTTCAGTTTGTAGTTTTTTGACATTTGTAAATGCATTTTTTTTTTTAGCATTAATACTTCTTAACATCTACCCCCCCCCCCCCCCCAAAACCTTTTTTCCTGAATGTGAATATTATAAACAAAATCTTTAATTTTTTATGGCTTTCGTTTCATTCAAATTTAACAATGTCAAATTTTAATGGTAAATAGTTCAGTATATTTTTTATCCATATTCATATCACACAGATGAAGGTCTGTAATGTGTTGTGTTGCTGATGTATTATCTGTCGATGGGATGAATGGTTTTTTTTCAGATCACAAAAAACACAGTTTAAATACAAATTAGTGAGGTCCAACGGAAACAGTAGCATTTGCAGTTATTCCACTGGTGTACGTTGGTCCCCTTTCATTCACACATTCACTCGCTCGTCTGTAGGCGTTTGCTTTGATGTGTGCGTGTATGACGGCTTTTTCTCATGAATTTCCTCAGTTTTTTCAGTGCTTGATTAGGAAAAAAAGAAATGGCATGCAACACCTTTTACAGACTCGGGCTGTTGCAGGTTATTATATTTAACTAAAAATTAAACCATAGAAAATGTGTTAAATAAAACATAAATGTTAACCTGAAAATTAAAGAAAATATTTAAAAAAACATTTTATGCTCATTCTCATTTGCATTTAGTTTGAACCTGGATGTTTTAACTCCAAATTACATTATAACAATGTAGACATTTAAAACCGGTGTTATTATAGTAAACTAAAAAGCATGCTCATTCTTTAAACACGTCATCAAATATTAGCAAAAACCAATTATCGATGAACCTCCACTACTTGCATCTTGCCATTTTTTTGTTTATTTGAGGAACATAAACCGATTTCAATACACATTGTAAAAATATCGATAAAAAACCTGTGTCTTGTGTATTTTAAACTCGAGTTTTTGCTTCAGTCTGTTGAATTAAATGCAGTGAATGCGAGAAACCTGTTTTATCTTGAGATTGTATGTTGTCTCTGATGCTGTGGCGGTGTTCATTTTTTTGTGGCAGGAAGTCTTGAGAAAGGTCTTAAAAAGTGATTTGAAAAGGTCTGCAGAAAGCCTGTGGACCAGTCACGTTGACCAAACACAGCGAGCCTCTGCGTTATAATGTTGAATTATTCTTGTGCTTTCAGCAAACTCCTTCTAAAATTAAGTGGGGCAGTTTTGACTTACCCCCGTTAAATATCTTGAGAATCTCAGCGTAGTGTGACAAGCTTCTGCAATGAAGATGCCAAATTACCCGCGCCGCTCCTGGATTGATTGTACCAGCTCTCTCTTTATTCCTGTGATGGGAGCGTGCATTACACAACTTAAAAATGCTCAAAACAAATCCAGTCAATTAATACGTTTATTTAAACTCAAATGCGAATCAGTAAATCCGCAATAACACTTCCTCCAGTGAGAAAAGTGCATCTGCTGTTGCCCTCTCACATCAAAATACAGACAATAGGAACACATTTGTTTAGAGCTGGTTTAAACGCTTGCTTGATCTGTAGTTTTGTCTTCTCCAGATGTTAACTTCTGGACTGGAGTGCTGTGGATTACTTGTGGATTATTTGTGATGTTTTTATCACAGCTGTTTTAGGACTCCTCATTCTGACGGCACCCATTCGTTTTGCGAGAGGGATGTAAATGTGTTTGTTTTCAATTCAGGCGTGAGGAAAAGATCATGATGTCTATGTAAGCTTTTTAGAAACGCTGCCCCGCCTTCTGCTTGACCCTGAACATTTCTTTTTGTGTGTTTCCGTCGGTGTCTCTTTCCTCTGTTTTCGCTCGTTCAGCTAGTCGAGAGTGGGTTTTTTTCTGTGCAGCTGTTATTGGATCTGTGTGGCCTCTCTGAGGGCTTTTTAACATCTGCTGTAGTGAAAGACTCTTCCTCTACTGGCCACACTTCATCTTCATCATCTGCGACCTCACATGACCACACACACACACACACACACACACAATGCTGTATTTGTATTTCACGGGTATTCCTTCTATAGGTGTAATTGTTCGTTATACTAATATAAACTGTATTTTCTCTCCTAGCCCCCTCCCTAAACCCAACCCTCACAGAAAACCTGCTGCATTTTTTACATTTTTCTGAAAGCCTGATTGTTGTGCTTAGCATATATTTTTTTGCAGGTTTTGTTAGTGCACTGGAGTCCAGTCTCACGCCCTCAGTTCTCTCTCTCTCTGGATGTGATGTCATCAGTCTGGTCTGCTCACCCGGCACACGTCTCAAATAACCCATTACCATGCTTCAATAACCAAGGCCTTTTTTCACACAACTAGAGCCAGATATTTTGATGTACATATCTATATATAATTGAGAACAATGCTGTAGTTTTGATGTGCAGGCAGAAGACAGGCTTTTTACACAGAGCAATACTTCCCTCACGTCAAATCAGGGGTCCCCGTCGCTGGTCTTGTCATCGCAAACTCCTTTTAAACTACATCTTTTCATTTGGGTGTCATTTAGCTCATCACTCGCTCTTCAGGTTTGTAAACAAATGGGATATAATACCACCCTGGCAAACGTATAGAATGAAAAATAATGCTTATTTAAAGAAAAAAATTTTTATACCTTGAGATAAAAAATGGTGTACATTGTTGCATCCAAATTCTAGAGCACAATAAAAGATTATATTCAACAAATCTGATCTTGTGTTTTGCCTTTCAAACAGACTTCTTTCATACGTTCTCTTCTTTTAAATTAGAATGCTTTGTGTCCAATACACAATTATGTATATATATATATATATATATATATTAATATATAATATGTATAATTATGTTGTGATTATTATATAATTAAATATTATAATTAATTATACATGTTATACTTTTATTTAACAAAAACCGTATCATATGACAACAACTAGTTGCAGGGTTTGGTACTGCGCCTGAACAAAATCTCACTGAACAGCTTTTTTTTTTTTTGTGAATATCAAAACCTCAAGTTTGGAGCAAGCACAAACTTCTTTAGATTTATGGCTTTGACTTTTCATTTCAGTTTTTTAGAGTGAAATATGTTTTAGCAAAATATTCATTTAATTTAAACTTTGGAACAATAGTATTTTTGTAAATCTTTTCGAAACAAACTTAAACTTTTGCAGCTTTTATTTATTTATTTTTTTATTTCACTTTTATTCCCACTTACAGCACATAATACGTGTCCGTCTTTAAAAAGAGTCTCTTCGTCCCTAAAGCATTCGCAGGGGATTTATGAGTTTTCTGTCAAGCTGGAAATGTCATTTCCTTTCAATGTCTACAGTATAAATCATGGATAATCAGTGTTGGGGAAAGTTTACTTTTAGTTATTAATGCATTACAATATTTTGTTACTCCATAAAAATGAACTAATTGCATTATTTAGTTACTTGAAAAAAGTAATTTGATTCGCGTACTTTGCATTACTTGTAATGTTAACCCCAACACTGATTATAATTACTGCATAAAATCCTGTTTGCAAAAAAACATTGAACTAGAAAACAGTACATTAATTTAATAAATAAAAAAGGTAATTTTTGATCACCATGTGAGCAACATTTAATTAAGTAGATACATATACTTGTTTTCTGAAAATTGCATCAAAATGAATTGAGTTTATGTTTTAAACAAGAAAAAGCATCAGTGAGATCAGAAAAATAAACTTGTTTTCCATTTGAATTGAGTTTACTTGCTGGTATTTACATCAGTAGATCTTTTTTCCTTGTTTTACTCACTTAATTTTGGTATGTTTTTCAGCTTTAATATTTTGTAATTTTGCTTTTGTCTTGATTTTCGAATGTTAAGATATTTATACTAAAAGAAAAGTCTAAGAAACTGAGAAAGATCCTTTTTTCTGCAGTGTATATTTTGCAAAACAAGAATATTTCATCCAAAAAAAAAGTTTTGCGCCATTCAAAACTGAACTGCAATGAAATTCACTGTAATTTAAAAAAAA
>NC_056601.1:37950293-37965293 GCF_018340385.1 Cyprinus carpio | reverse complement strand
GAGTTGAGTTCATCGTCCCGGTGATTCAAACGAGCTTCATAAAAGAGCCGACCTGTCAGGGAGCCTCATTAGATCCGATTAACCTACCTGTGAAAACCAGCAGCTTTAATTAAACTCTTCAGTGAGAGTGACAGCAAGTGAATAACAGGGTCGAGTGTGTGTGTGTGTTAATTAGCGGCCAGCATAACAATGTTTTGACACTCAGAGCTCCGCACACTTAACTGCCTCATATGTGTCCTTTGACCAAATTAGTGTTCTTTTCTGTTTATCTTTCTTTTATTCGTGTTGTTTCATATTTCATTTTTTAAGTCACTTTGGATAAAAGCATCTGCTAAATGAATAAATGTGACACAACATCTGCTTTGATCAGCTATTAACCCAGAGAAAAACACAAGAAAAGAGGCATTGCGTCACACCACTGACATTCTCATTTCTTGCCAGCTTTAAGAAACAGCCATATAGAAGCTTGCTTTTGCCATAAATAAAAAGATATATAAAATAGACAAAACCTTTTTTTTTATATATATATAAAATAGGTCATCAGTAGCTCCCCATTCAGGCCTTTTTTTTCCGTGCAATTCTGAGAAAATAAGTCTACAAGAATTCTCAAAAAGAAGAAAAAAGAAATAAAAAGTCTTAAAGTCAGAATTGCTTGATAAAAAGTCGCAATAATCTTGAACTGCAAGATTTAAAGTCAGACTTTTGAATTCTAAATTCAGGATTTTGAAATATAAACATAATTGCAAGATTTAAATTCAGAATTTCAAAATATATAATCAGAATTTCAAGATATAAACTTAGAATTGCAAGATTTAAATTAAGTTTTTTAAAATGTAAACTCAGAATAGCGAGATATGATTTCAAAACTGTGAGATATAAACTTAGAATTATGTGTTATAAAGTCAGAACTGCGAGGTGTAAAGTGAGAATTGTGAAATAAATAGTCTCAATTAGGTTTTCAAGTTAAATGATGTTTTCAGTTCTGAAGCGAAACAGGCTTCTGTTCAGCCCTGCTTTGTGGAATGAAGATAAATTAGAGAATTGATTTGCCTCTTTTAATTAATGAGTCAACAACAGAGCAGAGCATTGTGGGGGACGTGTCTCCCGTGTGATTGATTCAGCTTTTATGTAGTTCGTTCATGCCCTGAGTTTGTTTTTTTTAGAAAAGTCCTAAAATCAGTTGTCATTTCCTCCGTGATAATGTCACGATCCCGTCGTTGTTGTCAGAGCTTCTGTTCGGTGGCTTTCTGCTAAAATGCAGCGATGCAGACGCAATTGAAGAAGGAAACATTAATCAGGAGATAACAGCAGGGAAATGAAACCATTAATGTCTTCCTGTGAGGCAGGAGGCAGAATTAAGGAGTCGGTCTGAACGCCGCTTGATTATGCAGATGAAAAACGTCTTATTAAAGTACATACAACACAGCATTAATGCACGCCGAGCACGTTTCAAGATGAATTAAGTTGGTTGAAGTTAGCCAGTCGTGAACGGGGGTTTTATTGCCGTGGGGGTCGGGATGTGAAAGAAGAAGACTCTCGGAATTGCTTTTGTATGTGGGGCTCGTTTTATATATCTACAGTGACAACATCTGAGGAGCGTCTCGCGGGGCGAAAGAGCTGCTCGTACTGGAGGAGACTCATGGCATTTTGATGGGCCTCTCATTAGCAGCATGCGAATGATGCGCTGTTGTATTTTTTAGGGGTTTGTTTGTGTAACGCCCCATGAGGGAACATGCTCGGACCACATACGGCTGCAGTTAGAACGAACGCGTGTGAATCAGCTCCACTGCTTCAGTTTGGCCTTCAGGGGTCAACTGTTGTTTGTTTATTAGAAGAAACAGAGAAAGAGAGAATGTTATCTGCAGCTGCTGAGAACGTGCAACATTCAGAGTTTGGACTGTATTAAATTTTATTACGGTAAATGATTTATTTATGTCGTCTGTCCAAAATCTAACTGTCTTTCAATCTGTTTATCCGGCGGTCTGTCTGTCTTGTATGTTCTGTCTGTACTGTATGTAGTGTTCGTCTGTCGATGTGTCTTTGTCTGTCAATTCGGTGTGTCTGTCGGGTCCACTGTCTGTCATCCTGTCAAGCCATGGTTGCGCTCGTCTTGTCTGGCGCTGTATGTCCTGTACTGTCTGTCTGTCTTATCTATCGGTCTGGTCTATCCATCGGGCTGTCTGTCGGTATGTCTGTCTGTCCCTTCTGTCCGTCCAAAAATATTGACTGTCTACATCAATTGTTTAGCCAGTCTGTCTGTTGGGTCTGTCTCATATGTGTTGTCTGGCTGTCCATTCTATCTATCACTCTGTCTATCCATCTGTCTGTCGGCTCCAGCTGTCTGTCGTCAGTCTGTCTGTCCAAATTAATCTGACTGTCTATCAATCTTTTTATCCATCTGTTTGTCTGTCTGTTTTGTATGTCCATCTGTCCTGTCTGTTGTGCGTCTGTCACGTACGTGTACCGTAATGTCGTCTGTCCTGTCTGTCGGTCCGTCTATACTTTATGTCTGCGCTGTTCTGCTCTGTCTCATACATCTTCTGTCTGTCCAGCTGTCTGTCTGTTTGTCTGGCCCATATGGCCTGTCTATATCGTCTTTTTATACATCTCTTACTGTATTGTCTGTCCTTCCTGTCAGGCTCCGTCCGTCTGTCCTGTCTGGTATTTGGTACTGTCCGGCTATCCTGTTATGTCTCTAGTTTGTATGTAGGGTCTATCAATATGGTCTGTCCATGCGTATGTCTGTTTGTCCCGGCCCACTGTATGTCTATATGTATGTTTATCCCTCTGTCTTTGTCGGTCCATATGTCTGTACTGTCTTGTCTCCCTGTATGTACAAAAAATCGGACTGTCCTATCAAGCTGTTTTATCAGGCGGTCTTCGGTTTGTCTGTCCATCTGTCTGTCAGTCTGTCTGTCTGGTCCTGTCTGGCTGATTCTATCCATTCCCGTCTCTCTCGTCTGTTCAATCTGTCTGTACCTGTCTGTCCAACAATCTGAACTGTCTATCAACTCGTCTGTTATCCATTCTGTCTGTCCTGTCTGTTTGTCTGTCCATCCGTCTGTCGTTCTGTTCTGTCTTTCTGTCTGTCTGTTATTCTGTCTCCAAAATCTGAACGTCTGTCAAATCTTTTTATCCATCTGTCTTGTCCTAAAGTGTTCTTTCTCTGTCTGGTCCTTTGTCTGTCTGTCCATCGGCTGTCTCGGCAGTCTAGATCTGTCTTGTTGTTCAAGTTCTGTTCTTAGGGTCTGTCCTCAGAAGAAGCCTGTCCTGTCTGTCTGTTTGTCTGTTTTCTCATCGCTTGTCTGTCTGTCTGTCTATTCTGTCTCAAAATCTGAACTTCTCAATCATCAATCTGATTAGTTATCACATCTGTCTGTCTGCCTGTCCTGTGGTCTGGATTGTTGTGCCATCTGGTCTGTCTGTCTGTCTGTTTGTCTGTCTGCGTCTGTCCATCTGTCTGTCGGGTCTGTCTATCTGTCCATAAAATCCTGACTTTCTATCAATCTGTTTACTACCATCTGCGTAGTGTGTGTCCATGTCTGTCTGTCTGTGTCCATCTGTCTGTCTGTCTGTCTGGCAGGTTGTGTGTCTGTCCCATCTGTCTGTCTGTCTGTCCTGTTCATCTACCTCTCTGTTCTGTCCGTCTGTCCATCTGTTCAAAAAGTCTGACCTTGCTATCAATCTGGGTATCCATTCTGTTCTGTTTGTCTGCCTACCTTTTGTCTGTCCAGCCTAATCTGTCTGAACTGTCCAAGTCTGCTAAGTCCATCTGGTCTGTCTGTCTGTCTGCTGATCCAAAATCGGACCTTTCTATCCAATCTGTTTAGCCATCTGTTCTGTTTTGTCTGTTCTGTCCTGTTTGGTCTGTCAATCTGTCTGTCTGGTCTGTCCACTGTCTGTCTGTCGTCTTTCCTGTCTGTTCCATCTGTCTAGTCTACTTGTACTGTATGTTCTGCCTGTTCTGCTCCGTCCGTTGTGGTCCGTTGTCTGGGTATGTCTGTCTGTCTGTCTGTCTGTATAAAATCTGACTGTCATTCAAGTCTGGATATGCCTGTCTGTCTGTCTGTCCCTGGTCTGTCTGTCTCGCTCTCTAGTCCATCTGTCTGTCTGTCTGTCTGCTCCAACCATCGGACTGTCCCTATAAAATTAGTTTTATTCCTATGGTGAGCTCTGCCACGTTCTTGTAATTCTGCTTCTTTGCATACAATTTATATTTCAGTTTGAATCCTGAATCCTGTTTGCTGTCTCATTTTCAAATTCAAAGGCCACTCTCAGCTCAGTATCTACGAGTGCTGTCAACATGGCATGTGCGAGATTCAGATTGCGGTTGTAAGTAAAACATATATTTTTTAGCCTTCTGTGTCCATCGATACTGTCATTTGACCAAACTGCTGTTGACAGAGTAATACAGCAGAGAATGATGTCAGTGGCACACTAACCGCTAGAAAACATAAAGCACGGCAATCAAAAACAAAGATTTAATTGAGTTGTTGGTCAGGTATAGATAGAGTCAGTATGCATTAACTTGATCATATTTATCATATGGAGATTGATGCTCTCAAGGTTGCTCCCGGCTTCATCTAACAAACATTTTATGGAGAGTGGTCTTTTATCTTTGGCTGCTCACTGTGAGCTTTAAGATATTCAATGCACCATTTTCTCTGAAAGAAGCTGCTTTGGAAACAACATGTATTATGAAAATCGCTATAACAAATCAAATGAAAAAATGACATGACTTATATTCTGGAGGGGCAGCATGGAGGGAAAACTAATCCTGGTTCCCAACACTTACCATAGGGAAAAACAAAGAGACACCATAGATTGACGTTATATTCATTTAGCAGCCGCTTCTATCCACAGCAACTTACAATGAGCACATCACAAGCAATGTTGCCTCATAACAGCTACAATATCAATAGTACACAAGGGAGAGAACTGGCAGAAAAGAGAGGAAGAACAGTTGCTTTTAAAAGAAGAATATTACTCATGAAGATATCTATGTTACACGTTAATTTTACCCTAATAAAGCTACTCTTAGCATATTTACTATAACCTATGTCACACTCAGTCCTACTGCATGTCTTCTGTCCTCGGATTAATAGTTTTGAGGAGTTTTGTTAATCCAGTCAGAGCTCTTTTAGTGTAATTGGTTTGAAATAAACTGAGCTGTTTTAGTTCCCTCCATATTGTCACTGTAACAGAACTAGGTTTAAAATGTACTCTAAAAAAGAAAAATATGCAAACTTTTTAAATGCAAGATATTGGTCATATTCTGTCCTGAGGTGTTCAGTAAACTGTTCCATTTCGATTTTCCTCTGCCTTTTCCGGGCAGATTCTTTTCATGCCTCACAGGGTTCAGGGCTGTCCTCTGAGGCTCATGACAGTTTGCGAGGTTGATTCCAGCAAATGAAGGGTTTAAGGTGTTACAGAATGCCGGTGATTTCCCATCAGTTGTGTGCTGAATCCCTCTCCTCGTTTTCACTTGGGGCTTTCCCAAAACACAACTCAAGTTAAAAACCTCTGTGTGTCTTTTATCCGGAGTCCTTCCCATCTACGCTCTCGGAGGATCATCACAGGCAACAGGACTGACCTCAGTTCCTTCAGTAATACACATCCTCCTGTGCAGAATTTATCTCATCAATATTATCGTAACTAAAGACCACGTTGACTTATAATTATCGACTTCAGTGCTAGGCCTGTGCAGAATAGTGAGCCGGGATGTTGTTGAATCTGAGTGGGGGATACATGCAGGTTCTGGAAGGGAAGGAGACAGTTGTTAAGTGTGACGTTCTGGGGGGTGGAGAGTGTGTGAGGCCTCTGTATTTCTCATCAAATTGATGCAGTCCGCTCATCTCCGCTCTTACTGCTTTCTGGTTTAGAGTTCAAGCGTGGTTGAAAGAGTTCAAGCAATGGTTGAAAGCGTTCGCGAGAGATCCTTGAAGCCCGGACCTGTCATCATCTGAGCACACAGAGATCACAGCGACCCCAGAGATGCTCTTCATTACTGAAGAACATGCGTATGCACACAGATGCACGGCAGAACCTCTCTTCTTCTACAGTCCCCGCTCAACAGAAACCAGTGCTACAGTGACATCCATGCATTAGTCAAACGCTTTTAAAACCAGAGCCCATAGCATTGCATTGCATTAGGTACTTTTAATCTCAGTAACACACAGGTGGATGCTGCACACTGGTAGTGGTTGTGAGAGGGAAATCCCCAACATGAATTGTAAACAGTGCTTATTTTGGTATACTTAACAATACAAACAATAAAGGCACTAGATCATTCCTTCATTTTTGTCTGGGCAAGATTGTCGTTGAATCTGGTGAGTGATTCATTTAAATGCCACTCATTTTTCATGGTGCATGGTTGCAGAAGTATTTTTTCCATTTTTTTTCTCATTGTTTAAGCTGTCTATAAACTTTGATAATATGTTATCAGTAGGGTTGCCAATTCAACTTTTTGACAGTTGTGATTTAAGAAATAAAGACAGAAATAAGTAAGCTCAAATAATTTGTAGCTGTAACCATAATGTTCTGCCTAAACAGTTTCTCAGAAATAATCACATTTCTTTTCACGGATGGGATCAACCTCTCATCACCGCAGGAGGAAAACAACATGAAACAACCTATCGTTCTTTCTTTAAGTAAAAGTCCCTGTCAGCTCTGCGCATAAACACAGTTAAAGATCACTGTGTAGGATTAAGGAAACAGACAACAAAAATAAATATGCCACTTTTTAATCCGCACGATTCCAGATGTTTTAAAAGGGATTTGCTTGTACATTTCACAATTTTGACTTTATGCCTGAGAATTCTGAGTTTATATCTCACAATAGTTTTTTTTTTCTCTGAATTCTGAGTTTACATCTACAATTATATTTTTTTGTTGAGTTTATATCTCACAATTGATTTTATATTTTGCTCTATATTCTCAGTTTATATCTCACGGTTATGATTTTTTGAAAATTTTTTGAGTTGTAAAAAAAAATGTTATCTTACAATTATGTCTCCTCCGAATTCTGAGTTTACATCTGCAATTGATGTTTTTTTATTTTTTGTTCATTTAATTTCCTGAGTTTAAAAACTGTTTTTTCCCCTCCAAATTCAGATTCTTTTTGAACATTCTTCTTTATAGATATTTTTTTTATTTAACTCACAGAACATCTCTTAATTCAGATTTTTTTTTTTTTTCAGAATTGTGAGGTTTGCATCTTTAAAAATTTCAGAATTCTAAGATACAAATTGCAGCTTAAAAAAAGAGACTCAAAATGTATTTGAGATAAAAAGCCAAGTTGCAGTTCTAAGAATTATCCAAAACCACTTGCAATAGAATTTGTTTTTTTGTATTTAATGTTGATTTCATTTCAGTTGCTGACAGGTATTTTTATGTGATGACTGATGTTGGTCCAGGGAATGCTCTTGGAGGGCAAACGCTGCTCAAAAAAAAGAATAAGAGCTCATTTTTCTGACTTAATGACATTTCACGTCTCTGCAGACGGTCCTGCGGCTCTGGTGATTTGAATAAGCTGACCTTTATATTCAGCATTACAGAAAATCAAGGCATTTGACTTCCAAAGAGAAACACTGCAGATCTGCTGATGTTCCTCAGACCTTCTCATCCAAACTCCTTCAGATCAGTGCGCTCTACATCACTGCTGTCCTTCTTTTCTTCTCATTTCACAATTGTGACGCCCCTCATTTTGCTTATTTTAGATTTTTTTTCTTGAGTCTCTTTCTAGGAGGCCAGGAGTCATCTCGGTGTCTGCTGTTCAATAAAAGAACTTCATGAGGAGTCTGTTTATCAGACCAACAACCATTTCTGTTTCTCGCTTAATTTTGCTTAAAATTAAGTAATGTTAACACACTTCTTGATCGTTCCCAGCATGCTTTGCACAGGCAGCGTAAACCGTGAAAATGATGTTTTCCAAGCAGGCGAGAGTTAGATTTTGGATATTAGATTTCAAAGTTCTGTTGCGTAACACGTTTGTGTGAAACCTGGAGCTTGTGCTTATTTCAAATAGCCTGGAAAATACAAAGATGCCAGGAAAATTGATCCATTGCACAAAGCTTTCTTACTTCAACATCAAACTGCAGATGAAAAATAAAATCTGCTCTTTGGCTATGAGTAGAGACTCATTTGCGAGTGTGCAAAGTTTGCATACACAGCCTTGCAGAATCTGCAAAATGTTAAGTATTTTACCAAATAAGAGGGATCATACAAAATGCATGCTATTTTTATTAAGTACTGACCTGAATAAAATACTTTTCACATAAAAGACCTTGTACGATATAGGTCCACAAGAGAAAATAATAGTTGAATGTATAAAAATGATTCCGCTCAAAAGTTTACATCCCCTTGGTTCTTAACACTGTGTTTGTTATCTGAATGATACCACAGCGGTGTGTTTTTGGTTTAGTGATGGTTTTGTTCATGAGTCCCTTGTTTGTCCTGAACAGAAAAATCCTTCAGCTCCCACTAATTCTTTGGTTTTCCAGCATTTTGTGTATTTCAACCTTTTCCAACAGTGACTGTATGATTCTGCGATCCATCGTTTCACACTGAGGACAGCTGAGGGGACTCATATGCAACTATTACAGATGCTTCACACACTCACTGAATGCGCCAGAAGGAGAAATTAAGAGTCCGGGGGTCGAAAACCTCTTTAGGGTGAAAACTTTTAATTTGCTTAACTTATTTTGTCTTCTGGGAAATATGTAACTATCTTCTGTAGCCTCTGAAGGGCAGTACTAAATGGAAAAAATATGATATTTAGGCAAAATAAGAAAAATGTGCACATCTCAATTCTGTTCAAAAGTTTTCTCCCCCGGCTCTTAATGCATGGTGGGCTTCATATGGCAGACTAAAATCAAATCCACCAAATCAAATAATGAAATCAGTTTAAACTCACTTAAATAATGTACTAATGAGGGTGGGATGAAATAATCAAGGATAAAGTCTGGAGACAGAATACTAGCTCTAAGAGTATCGATTTTGTAAATGAAAAACTCTTAAAACTTTTCTCACGGTTGTTTGTGTATTATCAGAACACAGAAAGCTATATAATAGTGAAATAAAGATATTTTCCTAAATCATGTTGTTTCAAAGCAGCGCCCATAACATCGAGCAGCCAAAATGACAACAGCAAGACAAAATTCTCCACGAGGTGTTTCAGAATATCCTTGAGAGGACAGCATAAGTTTCAGCCGAGAACTGAAGCTATCAGTCGCACTGAATTTTATTTGCTCCAGGAGAGACATTTTAAACACTCTATAAACGCTCCTCTTCTGCTGTCTAACAGCTCAACGCTGCTCAAATACTCTGAAAATCTTCTTAATGAATTGAATTAGAGGACAAATAGTGTCATGAAGAATCTGAATATGATTACCCTCCTGCTTCAGATTCAGATTTTATTAGCTGTTTGACACAAAGAGGCTTTGATGTTCAGTACGACAGAACACAGACCACAGCTAGGAGTGCTGTTTCTGTGCGGTGCTTCTTAATCACGTTTTACAAAGCCTTCATTACAGTTTTTATGACTTAAATCGTTGCTAACACACTATAAGTGTTTCATTTGAAACAATTTTCCAAACCATTCCTACAGTTCTCAAAACAAAGACGTTTCTTTATAATTTTTTTTCATTTCACTTGTTTGCACACGTTTCTAATTTGCTCAGTTTTTTTTTTCTGCAAAACTCTACACAAGACTGGCATAATTCCGCACAGGTTTCACCATGTTCTCATTCAGAAAACACAAAGACCCACATGATATTTTCCAGAAATATTACAGATGAAATCCATTTTACATTCATATTCAAATTATAAAAGCAAACAAACAGCATGCTGAGAGTTCTTGCACCTACACTTCACAGCTCTTTACTGTCGACATGCTTTTTCTTAAATTAAACTTCACTTGCACTCAAACCCAGAATCTTCCTCTAGAGTTCCTGCTTGGAAAATGAGTAACCAGAAATATCTTTGCACATTTCAAACAGAATATTACATTTATGACTGCAGCTGATTACAGACACAGAATCAACACATGCTCTGCAAAGCTTGTTCATCAGGAAGAGTCTATGTAATGTGTGAACGGTATCTATTTCAGTTCAGCATGTAATGAAAGCGTGATGGTCAAATCAATGTCTTATTATCACAGTCTGCTTCAGCCTCCTGCTGAGAGCCTTTCCTGCGACCGGAGGTGAAGAAGCCATTAGTACTTGAGAAAAATGATCTATTTATATTCACATCTACAGCGAGTCATTCCTGCAAAAATAATCACAACTGATTTTATACACAGTTCGTGAGCTGGACTCACTCGTGTGAGTAAATGGATGGCGGTCATTAATGAGCAGCTGATATTTGCTTGTGCCCGTTCTTCAGGTCTATGAAGACGATTAGGAAATCTCCATCGCCTGATGAATTGCTCGGCTGCTGTGTGATGGAGGGTTTGTGCTGCGATTTGGCATTAAACTGCAGTAGTATATTTTCACAGCGCTGCGACGGACTCATTAGTTACAGGTTAGAGATTAATGATCTCCATCCACCTCCTCTGCATTCAGCAGAACCTTATCTATTTGTGATTAAACACATCATGCCTTAAAAAAAAAATCATGAGATTTAAATCAGCCATGAGCACACATTAGATGAGTTCGGAATAGAAAAAAATTAAAAATAAAACGGTTTTCAGAAATTGCGACTTTTATTCATCAAGGATGCATTCAATTGATCAGAAATGGATGTAAAATGGCTATTTCAAATAAATGCTGTTCTTTTGAACTTTCTGTTCATCTGTGAATCCTGAAAAATAAAATGTATCACAGTTTCCACAAAAATATTGTGCAGCACAACTGTGTTCAACATTTATAATAATCAGAAATGTTTCTTATAAGTCAGAAATTAAATGGTAGTTTTATTTCTGAAGATCATGTGACACTGAAGACTGGAGTAATGATGCTGAAAATACAGCTGCGCATCACAGAAATAAATTACACTTTAACAGAGATTCACACAGAAAATGGTTATTTTAAATAAAATAAAAAATCACTATTTTTACTGTACTTATTGATCAATTAAATGCAACTTTGGTGATCAGACGAGAGCAAAATTATTATTATCTTATATAAAAATTTAAGATTTTCATTCCAATTAAATAAGTCAAGAAAAATATGTTAAAGTTAAAGTTCAAGAGAAGGAGCTTCCTATAAAAATATTAGATTAAAAACTTAAACTTACTTTAGTCAGTCGCCAAAGCAAAATGTATAATTTTCATTTAGTTTAAGCTTCAAAATTACTAACTGGAAATAGGTAAATAAAAGAAAAACTGAACTAAAACTAAAATAATAATATATTAAACCTAAATAGTGCTATTTTAAAACAAAAGTAATTCAATTTATGAGAAGCACAGCAAAATGACTAAAAATGTTAATTCAAAATGTTAATAAAAACTAATAGTACATGCATAAAAAAAACATGTCTGAATTAATTACTTTCAAACCCATTAAAAAAAAAAAAAAAAAAAAAAAAAACCCTATTGACCCCAAATGTAAATGTTTTATATTCTACTCAAGCCCATTATGTTTAGCCATCTTTAATCCAGTCTTTGGTCCAGTGATCTCAGAAATCAGATAGGGAATACACAGGCAATATTATTATTATCTTGTGTAAAAAGTAAGACATTCAGATGTTAAATGAGAAATAGTCTTTCATAATGCACTATGCTGAACTTGATCCTCTACTTTCAGAGTGAGGAATGAACCTGAACTGTAACATCTCATTCTTGTTTCATCAGAATGACAAAAATTGCTTTTTTCCTGATATAATGGCTGGATGCCACTCACTGAATAACAGAAAAATATTATTCAGGTATCCTGATCTAACCATGTCAAGAGTTTAACTAACTTTAACTTACTAGTTCAGCAAGAGACTGTTGCTCCGTCACGAGAGCAGTCGAGCTGAAAGAGGGAACTGTGATGATTGTGATCTGACACATTTCAGCATATCCTTGCGATCCACTGAGTGTGTGTGTGTGTGTGTGTGTGTTTGAGGATCTCCTGCTGGTTTCAGTGGGCTTTGGCAGATTAAAGCCTCCCGCTGCTCCACCAGCAGACCACATTTCCACCACTGCGTCTCCATATGTAGGTCAACAGCCCATCAACATACAGTCTATGAGCACAGCTTCTGCTCGGGTAAACAGGTCAACAGAGTGACCCTCTACTGTAGAACATCAGAACTGGGAAGGCGGCGGCCGCAGGACTGAGTCACGCACATCTTGATTTAGGAAAGGAAAGGACATCTATCTATCTATCTTTGTTTATTAAAAAAAAAAAATTCAAAAGACTAAAATTTAAATGAAAATTTGAAATGTTGCATTGGCTGAAATAAAAGAAGTTTATGTTCAAAAATGGCAACACATAAAACATAAATATAAATGAAGGATAAATAAAATGAGTATTTTTAAAATCCAAATAACTGAAATTTAAATGAAAATTAGAAATGCTGCCTTGGCAACTAACTGGAATAAGTTTAAGTTACAACAACTAAAACGGAAATAGACATACATTTAATTTAAATAAAAATATAAAAACCCAATGAAAACTAACATTTTTTAATAAATATAGTGAAAAAATAAATAAATAAAAATAAATATAGTGACAAAATAAATAAATATAGTAAAAAAAATAGTGATGCTGATTGACCACAGAAAAATAGCTCTGGCACAAACATCCCCCAGATTTTTTTCTGAAGAGATACACATTTCTTTCATTCATTCACATTCAGCACATTCATTTCAATCAGAGTTCTGTTATCCCAGAATTGTTTTTAATCAGTTGAGTGTTTTTTAATCATTTGTTCTTGTGTCTCTCTGCGCTGCTGATGAGATTGTGAGAGTGGCTCCTCTGTGGCTGGTTACAGGTATTCTAGAGAGATCACAGGAGATTCACAGCTGATTCTGTCTTCATTATGGATGCAGGAGCGCGCAGGCAGCGGACACACACACCTAACACACAAACACTGCTGTAAGCAGCTTAAGTTGCTGTCGCCCACCAGTGCAGCGCTGCGCCTTTTGTTGGCAGTAAATTAGCAGAGCTGTCAGTGAAGCGTGAGAGACTGACAAAGATTCACTTTCAGCTGAGAGGATCAGAAAACAGCTGCATCCTGAAGCCCAGCGAAGAAAGCGATGCTCTGCTCTTAGAAGAAACCTTAATGCGATCATGAGACTGAGATCTTAAAACCGTTTTTAGCTTTTCTTACAGCAGTGCTGTTCAGATCATTACTCGAGTGGAAACTGATTATATGGAAGCAAGCATCTCAAATACTGTAAATTTTTTCAGTGGTGAATGTGATGCAATGAAACTTTACAGACATTTGTGGAATTGATTTTTGCTGACCTGATTCACCCTTTTCAGAACTTCAAGAGGAGCTTCAACTGATGCAACAGAGGAAACACATCATTATTCAAGTCAACAGAGATGCTGATTTTAAATATAAAACATGTCCAAACCGAAACTACCTAAATCTAATTAAAATGCATGCTACAATTACTAAAAAATAAATTAAAATTAGTAGTAGAATTATTTTCAATTAAAAATTTAATAAATATCATTAATGCAAAGATAGTAATATATTAAAGTAAATAATAATAAATAAAAAAATAAAATTAAAAAGTAAATGAACATATAAAAATTTGGCATGGCATTTAACCAAAATAAAATACAAATTCTAATTAAAACCAACTATAAATAGAAACCAAATTATTACAAATTTGAATAAAAATGAGAAAAGTTGCCATGTCAACTAACTGAAAACAAGTTCAAGTTTTTTAAATGTGTATGTGTTTAAATACACAAATGAGAAAATTTGCACTAATTTGCATACATTTCCAATAATTTCTATTCATATTTGCAACAACAAAATGTAAACATTAGTTTATAGCCAGGTTTGACTTGTTTTTTTGTTTGATTTTGTTGTCATGATTTGAATTACAGGTAGGGGTTTCCAGAGGGGCAATTCTGGATTTCTCTTTTTATCATTCAATCAGAAAACTAATCTCGAAAATACTGTCACCGAGAACAGAAAACAAAACACATTTTCACCATTTTCGTTTTTGGGAGAAAAATGTTGTGTAAATGTTTTTGAAATATGTTTTTTTTTTTTTTTGGGAAACCATAATAATATTACCAAATTATAAGAGAGGGGAAAAAACTGTAATGGTGTAATTGGTATGTGTTAGAGAGAAAAAAACTAAACATATTGTTTGGAATTGAAATCTATAGACGCAGATAAACAAAAGTGCAATAAAATGAACACTTTAATGTGTATTTTGGATGCTTTCTTTCCACTGGTCTGAAAGAAGACATTTTATAGAAGTACATAGACCCAAATCTCAAAGGTTTCACCCACAGTGTCAATATCCATATGTCATTTCTCGCACCGCTCACCTGGCAGTGGAGCAGAAGCCGTCGTGTTCCTGAGGGATAGGCGTCCTGATGGTCACAGTGTTTTACTGACACCGGTAAGGGTCCTTCTCCTGTCATGTGAAGCATCTGTTGAAGCATATGTCACACACGGCCTCCATTAATCACAAAGCATTTACAGGACATCTGCTGTGTGCTGCGAGCGCGAGCGCGGGTTATTCAGGACTCTCAGTGCAGTATTATTAGAAAACATGTTTTGATGCGTCCAGATTCAGCGTTTACTGCTGACAGATCCACTGACTGTACATGAGACGACTGTGATCATTTGCTCTCCAGGGTTTGCTGGAGTTTTCACTCCCCTTCAGTTATCAGCTCTTTGACGCGTTATGCCTGGGAACACACAAAATCAACCCGGACACACTTAGGCAGGACAAACTCAATGCATTAGAAAAACCTTTAAATTAAGCACTTCATAGCAACTCTCATCACAAACACAGTCAAAGGCTGTTCTTCAGTTTTTACATTGCAAATAAAGACTCAAGCAGCTGTTTTCCACTTAGGTCTCACAGACATCTTATTCTAA
>NC_056601.1:37942793-37947793 GCF_018340385.1 Cyprinus carpio | reverse complement strand
TACTATGGAAACTAACTAACCTAAATCAACCAACCACTGAAAGATAGATAGATAGATATAATAGATAGATAGATAGATGATAGATAGATAGATAGATACTATAGAACTGACCTACTAACTAACTACTAACGATACATAGATAGGACTAACCTACTAACTAAAAACAGATAGATATGACTAACTAACTAACTAACTAACTAAATAAACGATAGATAGATAGATATATAGTATAGATAGAGTAAGATAAGATAGATAGATAGAAGATAAAGATAGATACTATAGATAGATAGATACTTGATAGGACTAAGGTATACTAACAACTAAACTACCTAACCATCACTAACCAACCAATGATAGATAGATAGATATGATAGATGCTTAGAATAGATAGATAGATAGATAGAAGAACTAACCTACTAACTAACACAACAAATAGATAGGACTAACCTACTATAAACTAAACTAACTAACAGAACTCACAACCAACCAAGACAGATAGATAGATAGATAGAATAGATAGATAGATGAGATAGAATATGATAGATAGATAAGATAGATAGATAACTGACCTACTAACTAACTAAACTAACGATACATAGATAGGACTAACCTACTAACTAACAACAGATAGATATTACTAACTAACTAACTAACTAACTAACTAAATAACAATAGATAGATAGATACATAGATAGATAGATAGATAGATAGATACTTGATAGAACTAACCTACTAACTAACGACATATAGATAGGACTAACCTACTAACAACTAACTACCTAACCAATCAACCAACCAATGATAGATAGATAGATAGATAATAATAGATAGATACTAATATAAATAGATAGATAGATAGATAGAATAGATAGATATGATAGATAGATAGAACTAACGCTACTAAACTAACAACAAATAGATAGGACTAACCTACTATAAAACTAAACTAACTAAACCAATCAACCAACCAAAGACAGATAGATAGATAGATAGACTAGATAGATAGATAGATAGATAGATAGATAGAACTGACCTACTAACTAAACTAACTAACTAACTAATGATACAATAGATAGGACTAAACTTACTAACTAACAACAGATAGATATGACTAACTAACTAACTAATGAGTAGGTAGATAGATAGATAGATAGATGATAGATAGATAGATACATAGATAGATAGCTAGATAGATAGATAGATAAATAGATAGATGATAGATAGATAGATAGATATACAGATAGATAGATAACTCACTAACCTCTCCATCATATTAGTTTATTAATCTGCACACATCTATCCGTGTGGTTAATCAGGTTGTGCTTAAACCCTTCAGGGCTTTTTGAAAGGAGATGTAAAAGGCCTTTCTGCAGCGGTTACCCAATCACAGTATTGTAATCCTGCAAACAGAATCGAAAACGTAGACACGGTTTATTATCAAAGGCTTTATTTATCAAACAAAAAGAATGCACCATTCAAATAAACATTTTTCTATATAAAAAGGAACATTGGACGTTGTTTCTACAGTGCATTACAAAACCAGTATCCGTATACAACGTCATGGTAAGAAACAGCCGAAGGGGTTCGACTCGGCAGCATTTCAGATCTCAATCACTACTCTAATTTGGTTAACGACGCTAACATTGGACAATTTAAGGAGTGAAGTAAAATACACATAAGAATGACTCCTCCCTCTCGCGAGCAGAGAAGGTCTAACACGCCTGCTCATGTTCCTTCTGACTCTATCATTAACACGACTAATTAGTCCACTGCATGAGGTAGTGATTCTGAGACACCCCAACGATCAGCTGATCAGGGATCAATCCCATCAGCCCCGGCACTGCTGAATCACAGGAAGAGTTCTCTGGAAAATAAATGCTGTCAGAATTACGAGATATAAACCTGCAATTATAAAAAAAATCTCACAATTCTGATTTTTTTTTTTTTTAGAATTGCGAGATGTCAAACTTTAGATATTAAGTCAGAATTGGGTTTAGAATTTAGAATTCCTTGCAATTATGAGAGAAAAAGTCACAATAGTAAGATTATTAACTTAAAATTGGAGAAATTAACTTGTAATTCTGAGAAATAAAGTCAGAATAGGTATAAACTCAATTGTTACTTTTTTATAGCAATTCTGAGTTTATAACTCTTTTTTCCCCCTCATGCCATGTAATGTTAAAAAATGTTAATTGTAACTTTGGTAACACTTTCTAATCTATGAAGCCCATATTTACAATACATTATAAGGGTATTCTTAAGGCATTATAATGAATGCATAATGCATTAAAAAAGCCTTATAATATGGTTATATCATCTTATGGAATATTCCTATTTTTTAATTTATTATAATATTTACTTATTTTGTGGTTATAGCGTTTAAGAGTATGATGGTGCTATTACCAACACAGTGAACATGTTTGCATTCACTTAAGTTTACAACCAGATTATATTTCTCATAGTTAAATGTATTATACGTCTCATATCTTGCATCTTTCCTATGCTCTTTACTTAAAGCAATCAACATTCTGTGTTATAAATAATCATAACCTTAAAAGTTATAACTACAAATGTGTAAGCATTATAATGTATTATAATTGTTGCTCATATTATGATACGAAACATAGTTTTTTTTATAATCGCATATACTGTATATGACCTTATATGTACGTGTATTATAAATATGGGTCTCCTTCATAGAACAGTCGTTACTGCAGACAGATTGTAACTTCTGACCTTTCTGAGAGCGCTGTACGATGACACCTCCAAACGAAAACTCTGCCGCTTCAGGGACGGGAACATTCATGGGAGGAAAGACAGATCCAAACAGTTCAGGAATGTTGTCGATCACATTTAACGTGACACACAGAAAACGAAAGACAACCGAAGGTGTGTTATTATGGTGCTGAAGAAGCAAACATATCTTCCTTCAAAAACACAGTGAAAATCGCGTCCCAGAATTCCTCCTCCTTTATTCTCCTAATGGGCTAAATAAAAGCTCTAGATTTAGTCACATCGTCTTCATAAATGGGGGGCTGTGAAAAGGAACAATCTAAATCATATAGATTAAATATATCAATAGAACACCAACGAGTCAATGAAGCCACAGCGATCAGTCCATCAGTACAGTAAAAAACAGCTACAGGGTCTGTACGCTACCAGAAAAATATCAAAATATAGGGACGCATTTCATCCTTCATTCATCTTCCATCTTTTGTCTCGCAGCACAGCAAATAAAATAAAGTGACCGAAAAAAGTGAACAAAAATATATATAGCCAGGCACCATAAAAAGTCTTGTTTGCGCTTCCTGGACATAAAAAAAAAGAGATGAACGGAAAGCTGATGGTGTGAGAAAAAAAAACGACATTAAATAGTCTCAAAGCGGTCACCATTAACATTATTTGACAAATGAATTCAGTCATCTGCCATGTTGTCCTCCTTTGTCACCCTCCGCCGCCCGACTGATCACCGTCACAGCCAAACCAACCCAAGACCAGAAACAGTCTCCTCTCTTCAGTGTGTTTTTCACTTGCTTTTCCAGCACAAATATATCAACATTTCAAAGAAAAAGGAAAAAAATTCTGGCCAAAAATATATGTTGTAAACAATAAACTAAATATAGAAAATATGTTATATTCAACCTTCATGTACCAAATATATATTTCAAATGTATTTCAGGGCAAGAAAATACATTTAGAATCTTACAGTAGCTACATTTTTTGATCAAATGTTCATGTGTTTATAGACAACAAAAATTATTTTCTACAAGTGTGAAATGTGAATGCATTTTCTATGATTGAAAATATATGAACTAATTTTTTATGCTTTTGAAACATATATTTTCAAAAATACACCAAAATGGCCAAAAAATATTGTAGAAAATATATTTACATAAATATATTTTGAAACACATTTTAGCAAATATACTTTTTGGCCTATTTTTGTATATTTTAAAATATGCTGAAAATTTTATTTGATTTTGTGTTTTTTTGGTGCATGGGACATTTACTGGAGAAACAAATGACTTGTTTACAAAAAAAAAAAAAAATGCTTAAACCAAGGAAAAAAAATCTGCAGACAGGTTCAGAAAAATACGTTTTTCCCCCCTTTTTTTTCTAGTTTAAGTGTAAACTACATTTTTATACCTTTATCAGAAAAGAAGACTTGTTATCTGACGTATGCATGCTTCTCAAGTAAATGCATCTTGATTTAAGAACATTTAGATATTTTTAGCGGAAAAAAAGTCAAAAATACTGAGGAAGAAAATCTTTTTGGCAGCACGAGTGGTTCATTTATCCCTGGATGGAGATGAAATGCATAATGTGAGCTCACCGCAGGGGTTTACAGTTTCACTGCGGTCAAATAATAAACCAATATGAGATTCACAAAGAGACACAACAAAACAAAATCAAACAACAAAATCAGTGCTGCGTGAGCAAAATGATCCCATCTTCTCGGCTTCATCCGACCGCTTTGTAGTGTGAACATACAGTTCCCTAGTGAAGTGTATTCAAGGATTTTGGCAGCAATAGTTGGCAAGATGTCAGTGAAAAGTTTGCATTTTGGCAACTCGGTCCCGTGTTTGAGATGAATTGTTAATAATCCCATGGGGAAAGGTTTCCCGTCAGTAGATGAAGCTCAGGAATCCTCACAGTCTTCCTCCTGATGGATTCACTCGGACGTGTACGTAAACCAGTATAAATCTCAGCACAGTGTTAGAAAAGAGACGCTTCTTCTCCAGCGAGGAGATTCGGTTCGGAGTCATTTTCCCTTTATAATCCCGTTCGAGGGGTTCAGGTGAATGAGAGAGAGTCCTCTGCGTCTGTGTTAAAAGGCCGAACCCGTGATGGCATTGAGCTGCTTCATCAGACCTTCCAGACTGGCCATCTGCTCGCTCAGATCGTCCTGCTCGTACACCTGCGGAGCACAAGAGCAGATCAGAAACTTGAACCTGGTTTGGGAGAGGTCACTGATCCATGCAAACAGTTAGTGAGGTTTG
>NC_056601.1:37920293-37937793 GCF_018340385.1 Cyprinus carpio | reverse complement strand
AACCAGCTCTTAAAAGGTGCTTTAGAGAACACATCTTCAATAGCAATTCATAACTTTCTTCTGCTCCAAACAGACTCTCGTTCAGCGGGAATGAGCGTCACGACGAGTGCCGAGCGTTAGATTGAAACACAGATCGGTCAATTCACTGAGGAATCTCAGAAAAACCATCAAAAACACGGCTGGGTCACATTTCAACCCCAACCAGAAGAAACATCTTTTTACATTCTGCATGACGAAAATATAGAGACATGTTTTTAGAGACATAGTGCATTATTTTTCTTTGCATTACAGTAATGAGAATTTGAGGGTTCACTGATGATGCATTATTCAAAGGGTGAAGTATTTTTATACATATTAGTAGTATTTGCTGATTTGTATTTAATGAATGCCGATTTAAATAAAACAAATGCTGTCCTACAACGAGTATCTAATGAAAAACATAAATAAGAACTTCTAATTATATTTATATTGCTAAATAATTATGGTTGCTGTATGAGTTTGGATGTTTAAAGAAGCTCCTTAAATGTCCAAACTCATCTAGCAACAATGACTATTTGTGTTTGCAAAGCCAGAAGAAGCTTTTATTTTTGCATGACTATTTTTAGAGCCAGAGCATAATTTTTCTTTTGCATTACAGTAAATGCACTACAAAATGGTAAAGTATTATACAACAACGAGAATCTAATGAGAAACATAAATGAGGAGCTCCTTAAACACAGAGTCACATATAGCAATGGAAATATTTGTGTTTTACTATCATGGGAATAATGTCATGATGTAAAAAAATCATACTGGACTTAAAATAAGCTTCATTTTCTTCAAAACCATATTAAGGGTCACATATCAACTCAAAACAAGAAGAAATAAGACTGTTTACATTGCATGACAACAATAAAGTATATTTTTAGATCTATTTATTTTCTTTGCATTGCTGTAATGAGAATTTGAGAGTTAACTGTCATGAAAATAATGATGTATTGTTTTGAATGATGCAAGTACTTTTACATAATGGTAGTATTTCCAGATTGTTCTGATTTAAATAAATAAATAAATAAAAAACATTGTACTACAACGAGAATCTAATGAGAAACATAAATGAGAATAAGAATTTAAGCTCCTTAAACAGGAAATATTTGTGCTTAATTGTCATGAAAATAATATCATAATGTGAAATAATCAAACTGGCTTTAAAATAAGCCAAATTTTTGTCATGCACAATATATATTTTTTTTGTTTTAGGGTGAAATGTGAGCTGTTTTCATAAGATTCTCAATAAGTCAACACTCCTCCCTCTCTCTGCTCCTCTTTGTCTTTATTTCCTCATTTTCTGACAAATTGCGTCTCTCAGTCGAGGACGGTGTGTGTTATGGTGTGTGAAATGACTGGATGGTCTAAAGCGCTTCAGGTCTGTCTGCCACGTTATCCCTCACATCATGGACAGCGCTTTTAAACTTTAAAAAAACCATTTAACTGGTGGTGAAGTGGCCATCATCAGCTCTGAGCCAAAGGCCAGTTTCTGTGTGTTTATATCACAATATTTCACCACATCCTGGAAAAAAGAAACGCTTGATAAAAGCAAGAGGAAACACCTTCGCCAAAGACAGAACACAAATTTGACAAGCTGTAAATGTTTCAGATTAAATCAACTGAATTGTCTGAATTAAAATGCATGAAGGATCTCCGGTGTCAGAGCTTCTCTGGACTGTCTGATGCCTTTAAGCTGAAAGAGAATCTGGCATGACTGACATACAGGCTGACAGATTGATCTGTCTCTCTCGGGCAGGAAGGAGACGGCTTTAAATTCTTCTTTAAAAGACGAATGGACTCCTCAGAAACAAGAGGAACAAAGGCGAGTCTGTGAAGCTCGCGGACAGTAAATATAAACCCGACAGCCCTCAAACGCTCGGCCGTCTCCTGAGGCTCCATGGCTTTTATTCTGCTGTATTTCATATGTTTCCATCAGTCGATGCACCCCGCAGCTGATTTACACTCTCGGCTCCTGATGACAATTAATTAACATGAGTAAATCAAAGCACTAGTGATACAACACAAGCTGTGATAACGAACTAACTGGGGGCACCTACTTGATCAGTCATAACTCACAACGTGAGGGAATAAGACACAATACAAAGTTCAAACGAATGATTAATTTGTCAAACAAGCCTTATTCACACGTATTTCATGCCAGAGAATAAAGGAGAGACAGACCAACACCGACACTGCAGTCAGAGAGACTCAACAAGAAAAAAACTACATTAAAGAGCCAAGAAAACCACGACTGAAACTGACAGACAGTCAGAACAATAGAACCACATATAGATAGACAGACAGACAGACAGACAGACAGACAGATAGATAGATATACCATAGATAGACAGATAGATAGATAGATAGATAGATAGATAGATAGATAGATAGATAGATAGATAGACAGACGATAGATAGATAGATAGACAGACGATAGATAGATAGATAGATAGATAGATAGATAGATAGATAGACAGACAGACAGATAGATAGATAGATAGATAGATAGACGATAGATAGATAGATAGATAGATAGATAGATAGATAGATAGATAGATAGATAGATAGATAGATAGATAGATAGATAGACAGACAGGTAGATAGATAGATTGGTAGATAGATAGATAGATAGATAGATAGATAGATAGATAGATAGATCTAACCTACTAACTAACTAAAAATACATAGAACTAACCTACTAATTAACGATAGATAGATAGAACTAACCTACTAACTAATTAACAGTAGATAGATAGATAGATGATAGATTTATAGGATAGATAATAGATAGATAGATCCTATTCCATCTCATCTCCTTCAAGCCATTTCTCCTGCAGTTGTACCTGCACTCACTCACATCATTAACTTATCCCTACACACTGGTATTTTCCCCTCATCATATAGACAGGCTCGTATAACTCCACTACTTAAGACCCCCCCCTCAACCCAACTCTTTTAGAGAACTACAGACCAGTTTCCCTTCTTCCTTTCATTGCAAAAACACTTGAACAAGCTGTGTTCAACCAAGTCTCTACCTTTCTCACACAGAACAACCTCCTTGACAGCAACCAATGTGGCTTCAGGAGTGGACATTCAACTGAGACTGCCTTGCTCTCGGTTGTTGTAGCCCTAAGACTGGCAAGAGCGGATTCCAAATCTTCAGTACTTATCTTGCTGAATCTGTCCACTGCTTTTGACACGGTTAACCACCAGATCCTCCTGTCAACCCTACTGACAAAGGGCATCTCAGGAACCGCAGTCCAGTGGTTTGAGTCTTATTTCTCAGATAGATCCTTCAAAGTATCTTGGAGAGGTGAGGTGTCCAAGTCACAACATAACTACTGGGGTGCCTCAGGGCTCAGTTTTTGGACCACTTCTCTTCTCTGTCTACCTGGCATCATTAGGTTCTGTCATTCAGAAACATGGCTTTTCATACCACTGCTATGGTGATGACACTCAGCTCTACCTCTCATTCCATCCTGATGATCCGACGGTAGCTGCTCACATCTCAGCTTGTGTAACAGACATTTCTTGCTGGATGAAGGACCATCACCTTCAACTCAACCTTGCCAATATAGAACTGTTTGTTGTTCCAGCAAACCCATCGTTTCATCACAATTTTACCATCCAGTTAGGCACATCAACCATAACTCCTTCAAAAACAGCCAGAAACCTTGGAGTTATGATTGATGATCAACTGACTTTCTCAGACCTCATTGCTAAAACTGTCCGGTCCTGCAGATTTGCTTTATTCAACATCAAGAAGATCAGACCCTTTCTCTCGGAACATGCTGCACAACTCCTTGTTCAAGCTCTTGTTCTGTCCAGGCTGGACTATTGCAATGCTCTCTTGGCAACCTTTACAATTAATCCATAACGCGGCAGCAAGATTAATTTTTAATGGGCTGAAAGATAAATTTTTAATGAGTCACATTATCAATTTGTACTGGCTACCAATAGCTGCTCGCATAAAAACCACAAAACCACCACTGCCTCTGCACCCCTTTACCTAAATTCATTACTTCAGACTTATGTGCCCTCTAGAAGGTTGCATTCTGCAAGTGAACGTCACTTGATTGTGCCATCCCAAAGAAGTAAAAAGTCACTTTTACGGACTTTTAAATTAAATGTTCCCTCTTGGTGGAATGACCTGCCCAACTCAATCCCAGCAGCTGAGTCCTTAGCCATCTTCAAGAATCGGCTAAAAAAAACATCTCTTTCATCTTTATTTGACCCTCTAACTTTAGCACTCACTATTCTAATTCTATTCTTTAAAAAAAAAACTCACTAGCTTTCTAATCTTTTTGTATTCTATCTGTTTTCTATTCATTTATCATACAATTAACAAAAGCAAAAAAGACCTCTAACACTAGCTTTATCTATTCTTTTTCTATCTGTTTTCTTTTTATTTATTATATTATTTAAAAGCCCTTGCTACGTGTACTGTGTTAAGCTAACTGAGACTTGTTATAGCACTTGTATATCATTGCTCTTTTGTTGATTTTGATTGCTTTCATTGATCTCATTTGTAAGTCGGTTTGGATGAAAGCGTCTGCTAAATGACTTTGTAAATGTAGATAGATAGACAGATAGAACTTAATAACTAACTAATTAATTAACGATAGATAGGTAGATAGAACTTACCTACTAACTAACTAACTAACTAACTAACTAACCAACGGTAGATAGAACTAACCTACTAACTAAGTAACTAAGTAACTAACTAACTAACTAACTAAATTTAAAATGGTAGATAGATATAGATTGATAGATAGATAGATAGATAGATAATTAACTACATATAGACAGACAGACAGACATAGATAGATAGAACTAACCTACTAACTAACTAACGAACTATAGATAGAACTAACCTTCTAACTAATTAATTAAAGATAGATAGGTAGATTAACTAAACATACTAACTAACTAACTAACTAACTAACTCACTAACGATAGATAGATAGATAGAATGATAGATACAACTAACTTACAACTAACTAATTAATTAAACGATAGATCGGTAGATAGAACTAACCTACTATCTAACAAACGATAGATAGTTAGTTAGTTAGTTAGAAGGTTAATTCTAACTAACTAACTAAACTAACTAACTAATGGTAGATAGAACTAAACCTACTAATTAATGACAGATCGATAGATAAATAGACTGCTATAGATTATAGATAGATAGATGATAGATAGAACTAACCTACTAAATAACTAACGGACAATAGATAGAACTAACCTACTAAGTAATTAATTAATGATAGATAGGTAGAAAGAACTAACCTACTAACTAATTAACTAACTCACTAACGATAGATATAACTAACCTACTAACTAATTAACGATAGATAGATATTAATGATATATTGGTTGATTGAAGTTAGATATATATTAACTACTAACTAATTAACGATGGATAGATAGATGGATGGATGGATGGATGGATGGATGGATGGATGGATAGATAGATAGATAGATAGATAGATAGGTAGATAGAACTAACCTACTTACTAACAATAGAAAGATAGATATACAGACAGACAGACAGACAGACAGATAGATAGACAGATAGATAGACAGATAGATAGATAGATAGACAGATATATAGATAAATCAGACTGAGTTTCTCTGCTGGATTACGGAGCGAATCTTTTCATCAGATCCTGGAACGTTTCATCTGCTCTCACTGCTGGATCTTATAATCGGATGCCTGTCAAACATCTGAGCGGAAAAAGTGTCCATTCAGACTCCATTCTCAAGCTTAATGGAAAAGCGTCTGGAGCCCCACATACACGAAACGGTTTGAGCAGAACCAATTAAATCCTAACTGCGGGGGAAACTTGCGCTGCTGCGTCTGTCTCTGAATATCTGCTGCAGCGCTGCAATACGGGACTTAAGATCCAGAGAGAGTCAGATCTCCTCTGAGGAAGCAGAAGCCCTGGAGCGTCAGTTTTTGAGAGAGAGTTTCCACACCTGTTGTGATGTCTGCAATCGATGAACATTACAGCCACAGATGGGAACTCAACACACACAAACAAACCAAGTGCTTTGTTCACTGATTCCCACCAAGAGACCCTCAGACTCCAGACTCAAAGTAGATACAGCTTCAAGTCTCCGCCTCTGGCTACAGACAGCACAACACAACCCACTATATTCTATTTCTCCATATTCACATAACCAGCACAACCTACACTTTATTGGTATTGATGCTCCATAAAGAACCTTTAACATTTCATGAATCTTTTCCATTGCACCAAAGAGGTTTTATAGTGGAAAAAATGTTCTTCAGACTATTAAAATGTTCTTCACACTAAGAAAACATGGTTTACTATTGTCCTCCTGCATTATCAACATACTATTTTCCTGTTTAACACTGTAAAGCTGCTTCGACATGATCTGTATTGTATAAAGCGCTACAGAACCACATTTTAGGAAACCAGAAATGGTTCTTTCTTTGGCATTACTATAAAAAAAACCACATTTTAGGGAACCTTTAATTTTTATTTGTTTGGAGTTTTTTTATGAAAAAAAGTTTATTTAAAATGGATTTTTTTTGTTATGTTTATTTAAATGTTATTTTCTTAAGAGCTGTTCATTGAAAGGTTTTTTTTTTGAGGAAGCAAACACACAGAGGGCCAGAAATAGAAAGGCAAAAAAAAAAAAAAAAAAAAAAAAAAAAAAATATATAGCCTATATATATATATATATATATGATAAAATATATATAATATAATAATGGAATTATTTTTTTTGGAATATTTATTTTAAAGAGTTTTTTTTTTTGTTTATTTATTTTATTTAGTTATATTTTTATTAATATAAAATATTTAAATTGTTACATTTACACAACAATTTTTAACATTTTTACATTTTTTTAACGTTAGTTCTAAATAATTTTTTTTACATTAAAAAAAAATGTAAAAAAATATTTCAAATCAAATTCTCTTATATTGTTTTGTAATATTTCAATGTTAAAAAAAGATGTATGTATGTTCTCTTATATTGTTTTGTACATTTTTTAAATGTTAATTTTATGTTAACAATTTTAGACATTTTACCTTTTTCCCCCCATTTTTGTGCTTTGGCATTGAGGCCAAATCAAAAGTCATCAGGGGCCAGCTAGTTTGGGCAGCTCTGTTCTCTTTCTTTCATCTCTTTATGTTTAAGAGTGCAGTGATTTACTGAATAAAAGCAGACACTAATATGAATGTTTCCATGACTGATGGAGCTGTACCTGTCATGGGCGTGTAGACCTTGGGCTCGATGGTGCCCATGGGTGGAGGGCCAGGAGGGGGTTGGTGAAGCTGCGCAGGGGATGCGTGGGCCGCACACAAGCGGTCGGGATGGTGCGGCTGGGAGGGAATCTCTTCCGACCCGGCTCCGACTGCGCTGTGGGAATCAGTGGCTGCGGCTGCTGCGGGGCCATTGGACCGGCGCCCTCCGCTGACATCGCTGAGAAAAAACACACAAACACACAACGATTGGGGAAAAACTGAGCTTTATGCAAAGCAGAGCCTAAAACACCAGACAGCAGCCAATCACATGAAGATTTGATGCATTTCAAATTCGTTGACAGTGTTTCAGTGAATCACATATGATCATGTCCAGAGTTTTTTTAATAAATTATATTTTTGTGGTTTTTAAAAGACAATATTCAGTAATATTGATTTGATGAGATCAAAAACTTGAACTGAATTAATCTGAATAATAACACTATAGAGCTGAAATTACATTTAATCATTTAACCATTTAGCGGACGATTTTATCCAGAGCAACCTAAAAGTATTGAATTTGTTTTCATAACTGATTCATTTAGCAAAATAAACACTGTTATTTGCCTACACAATGCACATTTGACTGTCCTCTGATTTTGACTGTTTTAAATCCTCGCTGAAGAAATATCTTTTTTTCTTTTTTCTCTGGCTTTTGGATCAATGTAATTTTACTAATCAATGTGCTCTCTTATTAGTTTATCTGTTTTATTGTGTTGGATTTCCTTGTTAGTTTTTATATTTTACTGTCTAATGTACTGTCTACAGTACTTTTGGTCAGCAGCTGCTGTTTTAAATGTGCTTTAGAAATACAAATGCCTTGCCTACCTGTCTATTACTGGGAAGCTGCTTTTTTTTCTTTTCTTTTTTTTAAGTGTGTATTGCATAAAGTGCTATTGAAATAAATGTGGAATGATGCATCTGAAAAATGAAATTAAAAATGCATCTTTTTTCATCTCGTTTTAATTAAGCACATTCTCATTACTATTATGCAAATATGTTCTCATGAATGTAATGCATCTGGGTTTATTTGAATTCGGTGAGACTCATTCCATTCCATTTCACTGTAATTATTTCAGATGCAGTTGGCATGCTGATACTGTGAGTTCACCACAAAGTCTATTAAAAGTATGAGTGTCCTGGTCATTTGAAAAACTAGTTAGAATTTTTTTCCAGTTGTAATCATGCATATATATGATGATTGTGTATTTAAACTGAAGTCAGTCACCGCAGCGTTCAGCCGGTATTTCGTTTGCATCAGTAGTCATGAACGCTCAAAGTCTCTGTTGAACTTCTCTAGCTCAGAGCCGTAGTTTGTGCAGATGCCTGTTACATGCTCACTAAGAGAAGCTTTGAAAACGTCATTTACTTCATTGATGCAAAGAGACTGGCAGTTGCTGCCAAAGGACCCATCAAATCAATTTCTTCTGCTGCTAACAAAACTCATTTGAAAGCGGAGACTGAAACAGTGCTAGACCAGCAGGAGGGTGCTGCTTCATTCAGTGTCGCCTCGTCTATCAACAATGCTGGTGATGTAGTAACACTGCTGCTACACTCTAAAAAAGATTTTTTTTGAAGTTATAAATAAAAGATTTTTGGAGTATGTTTTCAGGATTAATACCATTTTCTTTCTGTCTTTTTACTTCAAAATTTCGTTTTTTTTTTCAACAATGATATTTGCTAGATAGATATATAGATATATATAACAAACAACATAATGAATGATAGCTAGATTGAATGAACAATAGAACAAATGTTAATAGATATACCGAACCAATAAATGACCAATAGATGACAGACAGACAGACAGGACAGACAGATAGAGAGAGAGGTAGATAGAGACGATAGATAGGAGCCAGATGTAGACCAGACAGACAGACAGACAGAGAGAGATAGATAGATAGCTAGATAGATAGATTAGATAAAGACAGACAGACAGACAGACAGACAGACAGTAAGGTAGATAGATAGAAGATAGATGATAGATAGATAGCGTAGATAGATAGATAGACAGGACAGACAGACAGAGCCAGACAGACAGGACAGTAGAGTACACGGTAGATAGATAGATAGATAGATAGATCGACAGACAGACCAGCAGACAGACATCGACAGACAGACAGTAGATAGATAGATAGCTAGCTAGCTTATAGATATGACGACGACAGCCCCGAGAGTAAGGTAGATTAGAATAGATAATAGATTAGATAGATAGATAGGATTAGACCAGACAGACAGACAGACAGACAGACAGACAGACAGATAGATAGATAGATAGACCCACAGACAGATTGACAGATAGATTCCGATAGCTAGATAGATAGATAGATACACAGACAGACAGATAGATAGATAGATCGATAGACTAGACAGGACAGACAGACAGACAAGACAGACAGGACAGATAGATAGATAGATCGATAGATAGATAGACACACAGAAAGACAGATAGACAGATAGATAGATAGATAGATAGATAGATAAGATAGATAATAATAGATAGACACACAGACAGCGGACAGCTAGATAGATAGATAGATAGATAGATAGCCAGACAGGCAGATAGATAGATAGATAGATAGATAGGACAGATAGACACCCAGATATAGATAGATAGCATAGATTAGATAGACAGACAGACAGACACAGACAGACAGACAGCTAGATAGGATAGACAGAGATAGATAGACACACAGACAGACAAGACAGATAGATAGATAGTCCGTAGATAGACAGACAGACAGACAGACAGAACGATAGAGAGAGAGGACAGCACAGATAGACAAGGACAGACAGACAGATAGTCAGACCAGGACAGGACAGACAGACAGACACGACAGACAGACAGACAGACAGACCAGACAAGACAGATAGACAGACAGACCGATAGATAGACAGTAGATAGATAGATAGATAGATAGATAGATAGACAGGACAGACAGACAGACAGACAGATAGATAGATTAGACAGGACTAGATAGATAGATCGACACACAGACAGACAGATAGATAGATAGACTAGATAGATAGACAGACAGACAGACAGACAGACAGACAGATAGATAGATAGATAGATAGACCACCCAGACAGACAGACAGACAGACAGACCCAGATTAGACAGACAGACAGAATAGATAGATTAGACACACAGACAGGGACAGACAGACCAGACAGATAGACAGACAGACAGACCAGACAGATAAGATAGATAGAATAGATAGATAGATAGATAGATCGATAGATAGTAGATAGATAGAATAGATAGACACACAGACCGACAGACGCCAGGGAGACAGATAGATAGATCGATAGATAGATAGGACCAGACCACGAGACAGACAGAGCAGATAGATAGATAGATAGATAGATAGATAGATAGATAGCTCGATAGATAGATTGATAGACGAACAGACAGACAGATAGATAGATAGATAGACTAGACCCTAGACAGACAGATAGATAGATCGATCGCCGATAGATAGATCGATAGATCGACAGGGACATACATTATAGATAGATATAGAATAGATAGATAGATAGATAGATAGATAGATAGATAGCTAGATAGACAGACAGACAGACAGGACAGACAGACAGCGCAAAGGACAGATAGATAGATAGATAGATAGACACACAGACAGACAGACTAGATAGCAGTATGAGATAGATAACAGACAGACAGACAGACAGGACAGATAGATAGATAGATAGATAGATAGATAGATAGATACACACAAGACAGACAAGACAGACAGACAGACAGACAGATAAGATAGATAGATAATATAGACAGGACAGATAGATAGATAGATAGATAGACACACCGACAGACAGACAGACAGGACCAGGACAAGACAGATAGATAGATAGATAGATAGATAGATAGATAGATAGATAGATAGATAGATAGATAGGTTAAGTTACTCGGCAGCGTAAACTGCGGTTCGACGCTCAGCGTGGAGAAAGGCATAGGGGCCGCAGGGTGTGGAATTTGGGTAAATGTTGGTGTGATCCAAAGGTGGTGACGGAAGGATGCCTGGATACTGACTGCTTTCAAGTGTTGGAACTGGTTATGGCACTGACCACCGCTGGAACCTAACAGAGCATCGAAACAACACACCACCACGCATCAGTCATTAAACTGTTTTCGGATTTTTGACCCTTTCCCGCACCACACTCACCACAAACACAGACATCAGAAATGAACTAGGTCTGTTTTAGGAGCCTCTCTGGTCGGTTGCAGAGAGCACAGCGGACGGTAATTCTGCTAACCGAGCTGGCCGATCAATTCGGAGGTGATTCGTTCGATCATTAATCAGGTTTAAGTATTTCTATACCCTCTAGAGGGAAAAAGTGTTTAGAATTCAGACCCTTGCAAGCAAAATGTGGACCCCCATTTAGTCTGTTTTAAACCACTCAAATAACCAGCGATCCATCGAACAGAACAGACGGGAAAACGAGCCAGAATCCCATCAGGACTCGCAGAAGAGGAATCCACATGGACTCATTCAACAACCTCTGAACATAACAACATCAGGATACAGTAGATGAGAGATGATTGATGCTGCTGCTGCAGTAAAACGCAGTAAGAGTACACTACTGCAGAACTACAGCTTCACCAGAGCGCTGACCTTGAGATTGAAAACCTCACAGCAGAGAGACAAGACTGAGAAATTGCCTGAAGTGTGTGGATTTCTATCTACTAAACTGCCCCAGACGAGCAACTGCTTGATTGACTGCCAAGCTCTCTCTCCCTCTCTACTTTGGTGTGTGGTTGCGGGTGTGTGTGATGAAAGAGGTTCAGTCCTACATTGTTTGCATCCCAATTGTAACATCAGCTGAACAGCACAAAAATAACACAAATCATCTTCATTACAAACCTACAAATGCCAGGTTTTTATACACGATGTACATTTAACCTCTTCATTTTTCATCTTCACATCTTCTGCATTTAGATGTGAGGTGTTGTAAGAGAAAAAAAAAAACAAAAAAAAAAAGGAAAGAAAAAGAAAAAAAAAAAATCAAAAGAGGAAAGGAAAGAAAAATCTTTGTGTGTGTGTGTGTGTTGTGCGTGTAGTTGTGTTGTTATATGTATGTGTTTGCACCATATATACCTACATACATTATACAACACAACAAACTTTCAAAATTATACGGAAAAAAGACAAAATTTAACATCTTAATGTAAAAGAATTATAATAGGTATATCAAGTAATACTAAAAAAACACTGCAAAAATCAGCATACAGAATGAAGTATTCATTCTAAATATAGACTGTAATTCTGATTAATTTATTCTTGGATTGTGCTTTTTGAAAACAAAAATTCTAGATTTATTTACAAATGTACAGATGAGTATTTTGGGGACTGTGTTTTAACCTGCTGTCACCTCAGACTTATCTGGTTTCATCTCATCCTCTAAACCACAATCTGCCTTTAACGCAGCTTTACTTAATTTGCTCTATCCATGTATGACTATTATTTTACGGAAAATCAAACTAGTCAGCTGTCTGTCCTACAGGAAGGTTTTAAAAAGTAGAACAGAAAGCAGATCAGAGGCCAGCATGAAAATCATGGCCGGACATCACGAACGGGTCAACAATCTGGAGTGATAAAGGCAAAGGAGGAGTCAGGAGCGAGAGGAATCACGAGGGCAGATGGAGGTAAAGGGCTGGAGTGAGACGCGGATGCTGAGAGACTGGACTCAAGCGGTGAAGAATCTATCTCTGCAGAGACGAGAGATTAAACTCCAGCAGAACTTATGAGACAATTACCATATAAGGCAAAATTGATACGCCTTAAAATGTGTTTCTCGTCCAATCCAAATGAAGAGTGTTTCTAAAATTAGTTTTGAACTCGTGTTGCATAATGTGAATATTGCTCACATGAATATGAATCATCTGATCTTTTGCTTCGAGTCCACCAAGATAATTAATAAAACTATTGTTAGAGTTATCCTCACAGTTATTGTTATTTTTATGTGATATGACCACGGTTACTGTTATAGTTATGCTTTTTGGTTACAGTTTTCAGTATTGTTTAGTTTTTATTATTGTTATAGTTATAGTCAATATTATTTCTTATTATTAGTATATATATTATTATATTTTATTGTTAAATGACTCTTGCATAATATAGAGTTAGTATAATATTTACAGCTGTATTAATTGTTATTGGTAAAGTGATTTAATTATTGTTATTATTGTAGTTACAGTTATCATTATAGTTATAGCTATAGTTATTCTTATAGTAACAGTAGTAATTACAGTTATAGTAATTGTTTTTAATGTTGTAGCTATGGTTATACTTATTGTTATCATTATGTGATTACTGCTGTCATTATAGTTATCGTAGTTGCTATAGTTATTGTTATAGTTATCATTATATTTATAGCTATAGTTATTGTTAAAATTATGGATAAAGTTAGTTATAGTTATCTTAGTTACAGTTATTATAATTTTATCCATCTAAGTAATAATTGTTTATGTTTATATTTAATGTTATTGTTTTGTTTATGTTTTAATTGTTTTTTTTATTAATATAGTTCAATTATGGTTATCATTTATAGTCTACGCTATACTTGCTATTGTTACAGCTATGTTTATCATGAACATCATGTTAACAGCTCGTGTTATAGTAAGAGTAACTGCTATAGTTACTGGGTTAAGTTATATGCGTGTGCGGTGACAGCTATGCATGACAGAGACAGTTAATACGCCGAATATTCGTTGCTTGTTAGTTGTCATACAATCTAATAAAATAAGAAAACTGTCATGTGGTTTGTGCGAAGAGGCATCTACCAATACAGATTTCTCTTCATTGATACGCGTCAGATCGGTCCTCAGTTAGTAGTAAAGTTGTGTCTTCTGTCTTAACTCTTTCACTCGTGATCTTTTTCGTATCCCACCCTATTGAACATTTCCTCTCAAAACTTCCTTCCAGCGATCGCCATTTTTCCGACAGATCATTAATCCATGCTTTCAAGTGTGTCACCCAGAGGCAGGACGGAGGATGAAGCGGATCTTTCATGTGGTTTGGCGAGCAGGAGGAGGTGCATAATAAACGGCAGGATGTGGCAGGGTGAGGAATCGCGACAGGAGGTCAGAGAGGAGACGCTCACCGCGACGACGCAGCTCAAACCCCGGCAGGAATCAGACGCAGTCGAGTGAAACGTCTGCGAGGAGCACTTCACGTCACATGAAGAACCCAAAGCGCCGTGACGATCTTCACCCAACAACACATCACACATCAAACCCATTTCAATGACCAGACATCCGGCTACATATTCACTTCACTCGCTTCTCCTCTCTTTCCACACTCACACACTCTGCAGGAAACAGCACCATGCGAGGTCTGGTGGTTTGGGCTGAATGACTGGGGTAAAGTGGATTAGGAAAATCAGAGTCACACACAGCACTGAAATAACTGCTGGAAATCCCTTTCTGCCCGCAGATCCTTCCTGTATGTGAAATCACACTGTGGGACTCCTGCAGAGCGTCAGTTTTCGAGAAAAGCAGCATATCTATCCGTGTGATTTCAAGGGCTCAATGTGTCATGAGATCCGAGTCTCTGTCAGAAGTCATCGAATGAGTTTCAGCGTGTGTAACGTGATATAATGGCAGGACAAGCTGCAGATCCCCTTGGTGCACATATCAGGCCTCCTACAAAACACAGGTCAGGGCCGTTTCACAGCAACAACGAAAACTATATAACCAAAATGTTTTAATGTCACTCAAAGCGAACAGCAGAGTCTGCAACACACTTATAATGATAATGACACAAGAAGGAGACAATATCAACTGGAGGTCAACTATTTAGAAAGTCTTTAACAACAAACAACGAATAAAGACATTGAGAATCCACCTGAACTTCATTTTTTAAAGCGACAGACAAAAAAAAAACCCTGCAGAATGCTTAGATAAAACCCGATTGTTACTGTTACAGTATCTGGGTTTTTATAGTCATGTTATCATTTTTGTTATAGATATAGTAATAGTTATCATTATTGTTATGGTTATCGTTATCAAGGTTTAGTGTTATTGCTTATCATTATAGTTATCTTATTGCTGTAGTTACTGTTTTTGACCATAGAAATATTTGTTTAGTTGTTATAGTTATAAAGGAATTAAATTGGTATAGTTATGTATTATAGTTATAATTTAGATTATTGTTATAGTTATATATCGCCTATTAGTTATTGTTATAGTTGCTGCTCTAGTTATTGTTGCAGTTGGTGTAACGTTATGGTACCCAGGTACGTTATGCCATTACTATTGAGTTATCGTAATTGCTTATAGTAGTACCTTCGCTATATTTACTATCTATGTATCGCTTATCAGTTGCATTGTCTGAAAATTAGTTTTCATTATTGCTATATTAATGTGGAAAAATGGTTATAGTTCTTGTGAACGAAGTTATGTCTTATATAGTAAATTTAGTCAGCTATCGATAATTTTTTCGTCAGTTATGCATTATTGTCATTATTTATTCATTATGGCGCTATACGTGTTATTGTTTCAATTATGGTTTATAGTTATACTTACCGGTCATCAGGTATCTGTTGAGTTATTAGCTAAAGCTATCATTATCTGTTAGCCAGGTTAGCGGGTATATAGTTCTTGCGTGTGTGAATATGGGACTGTGTTACTGCACCATCGTGGATAGCCGTGTGTACCATGACTCATTGATGTTATAGTTATTGTGATATTGTTACAGTTAAAGGTATTGTCCTTGCTCTTATTACGATGGGGTCGCGCCTGTTGTAGAATAGTTATGTTTCTAGTATGGTTATTATTCATCGATTATCAGTTACATTTATATCTATAGTTATCAATGTAGTTATTCTATTTTTTAGTTGTAAAGCGAGGCCATAACAATTGTAGTGAATGCAGTGGCTCACGTGTGTGCTGTAGGCTTGAGAGCAAAGAGGGAATCATCATCTTGGTGCGTGTGGCCCGGCCGGGCGGCAACGATCGCTCTAACGTGAAATGCTGATGGAAGACTAATCCCAGTCTGCACCTGAAGAAGAGAACGATGAACTTCAACCGTTGACAACACACACACACACAACACACACACAGCATGCTCGTGGTCGATCCAATGAGCGCCTCCCCGAGTGGAGCGATGCTCTTGCTGCGCATCGGCTCTTGATTGTCGTGGCTGACGAAGGAAGCGGACCGGCACACATCATTCCAATGGCAGCTCTGGATGGCAGGGTTGAGAGGACCTGGCCGGAGGGGCGGAGCAGCTTGAGGGCTCTCTATGTTCTTCAGCTCCATTCCTCATGATGGATTCCAGAGGTAGGAGGTCGTTAGTCTTTCTGGGCTGCCCTTTGTTCCCAGCACTGGATGTCGCACGTTTTCTACGGGAACAAAAGAGTATATTATATATTATTTCACGAGGTTTGCTGCTTCATCAGCCCTGCCAGCGTTAATAGTAAAATGAACTGGTTGCTGGTCGTTGAAGGAGGCTTGAAACCCGGGCTGGCTTGAGCTCTGAGTAAGAAACCCCCCTATGATGATACGGTGTGATGAAAAGAGAAGGGATTTAAAGGAGGAGAAGGGGTGGGGAGGGATGCCGGAAGAATAGCGCTAGGACGGGAAAATGAAACCTTTTTTGCTATGCTAAACAGGTCGAAACAATGATTGGCAGGACCGGGTTGATTGGCTCCACCGGAACCTGCGTTTGAATTCATTCTATTTATTTATATATTATATTATATTATATTAATTATATTATATTAATCTATTGATTTATATCGATTATATTATATTATATTATATTATATTATATTATATATATGATATTAATTAATTATATTTATCTATATTATCTTAAAGAAAGTCCCCCCACTCATCCTTTCTCAATCACCTACTCTGTCTGCTTGATCCTATCATCTACTTCCTTCAAGCCACTTCTCCTGCAGTTGTACCTGCACTCACTCCCATCATTTTACCCATCCCTCCCACACTGGTTGTTTTCCCCTCAGCATTTAGACAGGCTGTTACCACCCACCCCACCCCGCCCCCCCCCCCCACCTCATCTATTACAGAAACCCACCTCAACCCATCTCTTTTAGAGAACCTCAGACACGCACAATCTTAGACGAGCACCACACAACACTTGTATGAGTGGGTCAAACCACAGCTCTGCCTTCTCAACACAGAACACGCCTCCTTGACCTCAACAGCAAC
>NC_056601.1:37919911-37920022 GCF_018340385.1 Cyprinus carpio | reverse complement strand
TTATCTAACAGACATTTCTCTCTGGATGAAGGACCATCGCCTTCAACTCAACCTTGCCAAGACAGAACTGCGTGTGGTTCCAGCAAACCCATCGTTTCATCACAATTTCAC
>NC_056601.1:37919205-37919882 GCF_018340385.1 Cyprinus carpio | reverse complement strand
CGTGGTCGAATCAATGAGTGCCTCACCTGAGTGGCTGCTCTTGCTGCCCATCTGGCTCTCTGATTGGCTGTGGCTGACCGGCGCCATCTCCTGGCAGCTCTGGATTGGCGACTCGTGGCCGGAGGGGGCGGAGCTTGAGGGCTTCTCTATGTTCTTCAGCTCCATCTCCTCATGATGGATCCAGCGCTCGTTGGCTTGTCTTCCAGCCAGTTTCTATCACAACCTTTACAATTATAACCAGAACGGGCAGTAAGATTAATTTTTTAATGAGCCACAAAGAATACAACGTCACACCACCTCTTTTTAATACATCATTTGCACGCTACCAATAAATGCTCGCATCAAATCAAGCATTGATGTTGCATACAAAATCCACCACGGCTCTGCGCACCCCTTTACCTAAATTCCATTACTTCGGACTTATAAGCCCCTTAGAGGGAAGGGCGTTCTGGTGGAACGTCGCTGCTTGTGAAATCCCAAAGAAGCCCCAAGTCCACTTTTACTGACTTTTAAATTAAATATTCCCTCCTGTGGAATGGAACCTGCCAACTCAATCCGAGCAGCTGAGCCCTTTAGCATCTTCAAGAATCGTCTTAAAAAACACAGCTCTTCCATCTTTTCTTTGACCCCTAACCCTTTGCACGCACTATTCGACAAATCTATTTAAAAAAAAAAAA
>NC_056601.1:37837361-37919072 GCF_018340385.1 Cyprinus carpio | reverse complement strand
TGATATTGTTACAGTTAAAGGTATTTGTCATTGCTATTATTATAGTTCTACCTGTTGTTATAGTTATGTTTCTAGTTATGGTTATTATTATCGTTATTATTCAGTTTCATTTATATCTATAGTTATCAATGTAGTTATTATTTTTTAGTTGTAGAAGCAGGCATTAAATGTTTTGAATGCAGTGGCTCCGTGTGTGTTGCTGGGCTGAGAGTCCAAGGAGATCATCATCTTAGTGCGTGTGGCCCGGTGACTAACGGTCGGCTCTGCTGATCGCTCTATGCTGCTGGAAGCCTCATCCCCGTCTGCACCTGAAGAGAAGGGAACAGCATGACCTTCAACCCGTTGACACACACACACGTACACACACACACACACACACATGCTTGCGTGGTCCGAGATCAATGGCCGCCTCGCAGTGGCTGCTCTTGCTGCCCTCTAGCCAGCTCTCTGATTGGCTGTGGCTGACCCGGCGCCATCTCCTGGCAGCTCTGGATTGGCGGGCTTCGTGGCGGGCAGACTTGAGGCTTCTCTATGTTCTTCAGCTCCATCTCCTCATGATGGATCCAGAGGTCAGGAGGTGCGTAGATCTTTCTGGCTGCCCTTTAGTTTCCCAGCGCACTGTGTATGCATACGTTTTCTCTGGGGAACAAGGCATATATTATATATTATTTCCGCGAGTTTGCCTGCTCATTTCAGCCCTGCCAGGTAATGGTAAAATGAACTTGGCTTGCTGTCCGTGAAGAGGCTTGAAACCCGAGGAGGCTTGGCGAGGCTCTGAGTAAGAAACCCCCTATGATGATGCAGGTGTGGATGATGAAGAAGGGATTTAAAGGAGGGAGAAGGGGTGGTGGAGGGATGCCGGAAGAATAGTCAGCTAGGGCCGGAACAATGACTGCTGCTTATATACGGTTGAAGCAATGATTAGCAGGACCTGGTTGATTAGGCTCCACCTGTATAGATTTGTGAACTCATTATATTATATTATATTATATTATATTATATTATATTATATTATATTATATTATATTATATTATATTATATTATGTGATATTATATTATATTATATTATATTATATTATATTATATTATATTATATTATATTATATTATATTATATTATATTATATTTTTAAAAGAAAGTCCCCAAACTCATCCTTTCTAAATCACCCTACTTCTTGTCCGCTTGATCCTGGCTCCATCTCATCTCGGCTCAAGCCACTTCTCCTGCAGTTATTACCTGCACTCCTCCCACATCATTTACATCCCTCCCCACTGGTGTTTTTCCCCTCATCATTTAGACAGGCTGTTATAACTCCACTGCTTAAGAAACCCACCCTTAACCCATCTCTTTAAGGGAACTACAGACCAGTTTCCCTTCTTCCGTTCATTGCAAAAAAGCTTAGCAACAGGCGAGCTGTGTTCAACCAAAGATCTCTGCCTTTCTCACACAGAACAACCTCCTTGACAGCAACCAATCTGGCTGGCTTAAGTGGACATTCAACTCAGACTGCCTTGCTCTCAGTTATTTGAAGCCCTAAGACTGGCAAGAGCAGGAATCAAATCTTCAATACTTCTCTTGCTTGATCTGTCCGCTGCTTTTGACCGCGGTTAACCACCAGATCCTCCTGTCAACCCCTACTGACAAGGAGGCATCTCAGGAACCGCACCTCCAGTGGTTTGAGTCTTACCTCTCAGATAGATCCTTCAAAGTATCTTGGAGGTGAGGTGTCCAGAATCGCCCAACATCTAACTACTAGTGGGGACATGGGGCTCAGTTCTTGGACCACTTCTCTTCTCTGTCTACATGGCATCATTAGGTTCTGTCATTCCAGAAACATGGCTTTTCATACCATTGCTATGCTGATGACACTCAACTCCTACCTCTCATTCCATCCTGATGATCCATGGTAGCTGCTAAGCATCTCAGCTTGTCTAACAGACATTTCTCTGCTGGATGAAGGACCATCACCTTCAACTCCCAACCTTGCCCAAGACAGAACTGGCCTGTGGTTCCAGCAAACCCATCGTTTCATCACAATTTCACCATCCAGTTAGGCACATCACTTGCGGCCATCTTCCAAGAATGCGACTTAAAACACATCTCTTACATCTTTATTTGGCCACTCTTATTCTAGCACTCTCTATTCCTTAAGTATATTCTTAAAAAAGTGCCCCTTCTAAACTTGCACTCTATTCATTTTACTACCTTGTTTTCTTAAAACAACAACAACAACAACAAAAAACAACTAATTGCTAGCTTCTCTAATCTTTTGTATTCTATCTATTTGTTTTCTTTTTATTACACAAAATAACAAAAGCAATAAAAACAAAACAAAAAAAAAAAAAAGGCCTCTAACACTAGTTTTTCTCCTATTCTTTTTCTATTCTATCTGTTTTCTTTTTATTTATTGTATAATTAAAAAAAAAACCTTTCTACATGTACTGCATTAAAGCTAACTTAGACTTGTTGTAGTACTTACATATCATTTGCTCTTTTGTTGATTTTTAATGCTTCCATTCACTTTGGATAAAAGTGTCCTGCTAAATGACTAAATGTAAATATAAATACTATAATATGTATGTGTTTATCAATGCAAAATCAAAGAGTGAATAAATATACATGGATCCATACAAGTGTGACTAGTGTGATCTCTCTCTCTCTCTCTCACACACACACACACACACACACACAAAGTGTGGAAGTAATAATATCACAGTTCTTATTTTGGAAACATAATGATGTTGTTTTGTCCGCAGGAGCTGCTGCTCTCAGACTGAACTGTTTTGAAGTGTGTGTGTGTGTGTGTGTGGCAGGTGCTAATGAGGTCTGAACTTGTGGCATCTCACCTTCACACAGACACATTCTCACACACTCTTATCTAGAACACACTTCAGCTGGTTAATATCTCATCATTAAAAAACTACTGATGATGACACACGATGTGACACTAATCCACTAGTCTTTAGTGTAACTCATGCCTCTTAACTCTTTCCCTGCCACTAGCCAGATTTTAGGCTTTCTGTGTTTTTCACTGTTATGTGGTAGGGAGCAATTCACTCTCTGCTGATAGAGTACTGAATCTCTAGGTCAAACCAGGGTGAAGAAGAAGCGAAACTCAGTGATTGATGCATGGAGATCTATGGATATGTAAAATAGTGTATTTTTGAAGTATTAAACTGTATATAAACCAAAACTTACTGCATGAGAAATGTTGACAGGAGAAGTAGTTTATGACTGTGAAGCTTTTGAATGTGTTGATGGAAGTGATGAAGATCATCTAGGTTTGATTATAGCTTTGAATCTGATCAGATGTAGTTTTGACAAAAACACAATGTTCTTGGCTTTTTGATCAAAATGAAAAATTTTTTTTAATGAAACACCCACATTTAAGTGTTTTTTTTTTTTTTTAAGCAGAGGCATATTGTATGCTCAGATATTAACACATATAAAAATATTCTGTGGGCCATGAAAGTTTTGTGAAAATTATCAAAAATGCTATATATATAAGAGGCGTAGCGGTATATAATTTTTTTATCATGATTATAGTGACCTACAGATTATCCACGGTTATCAGAATTATCATGGTATTTTAAAATGGTTCCAAAACCTGACACATAAGTCTACCAGCATGTTTTGTATTTAAAGCTAACAAACAAACAATAACATTTATTTTTGTTGCATAAACACTAAAACGATAACATTACCAAAGATGACCATGATTTTAAATGACAACATGACTGAATAGCATGTCTGAAATGTTCAAGATAAAAGCTCTATAAAATGGTAGAAGCTCTCATTTGAGCATTTAAATAAAAGAAAGCCGTTAAAAGTCAATATGATAACTGATTAATTAGCCATTTACATGTTTTTTTCTGCTCCATGCAATAATTCTAGATATCTGAATTGTTTGAAAGTGTAGAATCCACATAAATAGTTTTTCATAAACGGGTCAAAGAAATTCACAGCAGGACATACAAATCCGGACTGTTTTTAGTCCAGACAGAAAGCTGCACACACAGATTGAATGTGAATGCCAAGTCTCCTGTGAATCCACTCTCTCTGACAGCAGGTGGTAGCTCCTGGGCAGCAGAAATACAGGTGTTGCAGTAAGTAACATGAATTGTAGTCCATGTTATGGGAAGCAGCTGTAATTCTGCTGCTACTGCTCTTTCTAGCATCAGAAAGATGAACCCCACTGAGATTATATTATATTACATTACATTATATTATACCAACAAACTCACTTCCTCTGCTGTGCTGGATGGCCCGGCTGATGCAGATCAGGAGACCGCGATCACCACCACCACCACAGTCCACTGGCTCCCACAAAACAAACGATGATCACCAGCCAGGTTGCTGTTCTTCTGCGGCGTCGCGCTGCCATGAGGCGACGCATCTGACCCGATCGGAGGCTCTGAAATCAACAACCTCAGCTTCGCCAATGCACACCTCAACATTAGGACTCTCTGTGTGTGTGTGTGTGTGTGTGTGTGAGTGTGTGTGTGTAGTTTGAACCCCTGTGTTCATCAGCGCCTTCAGATAAATGAGATATTTTATTTGATTAAAATGGTGCTGCTTCACCCACATCATGTTCCAGTCACTTAAAGGGTACAATTTCATCATGGTGCTCTCCCTCATTTCCTTCCAAACCTGTTTGAGTTCCTTCTTCTGTTGAGGGACAAAGAAGATATTTTTAAACAATATTTGTGACCTCCATAGTAAGAAACAAATATTATGGAAGTCAATGGCTACTGTCATCTGTTTGGCCACAAATATTCTTCAAAATTTCCTCGTTTGTTTATTTCTAGAGCACAGTTTAAAAAGGGCTTAACATGATACAAGTATAACAACATTCAAGACAAGACAAACAATAAAAGAGATTATACTCATCTCTTCTTTTAAATTTCCTGAAAGCGAAGCAAACGACAAAAAAACAAACAAACAAACAAACAAAAAAACATGAGTTTTTAACTTGAATTTTGTTTGAGGTTGTGTTTGATGTTGTAATGCTTTTTGGAATTTTATTTTGTTTGCAGTTCTAATGCATAATGAGGTGACACAACTTTGAACAACGTGAGGTTTTGGGTGAACTGTGCCTTCTAGAAAGCTCCAAGCCCTGAGACCTTTAAAACTCAAGCCACCTGCTGACTTCTACATGTCTGAATTGATCATGTTTATAGATAATCTCTAATCATCATGTTTGCTTAGCATTATTATAATCAGTCCACAGGCGGCTGAGCTTTAGGAATCCAAGCGAGGAATTAATTCGAGTTTACTGTGATTATGACTGTTAAAAGGGTAATTATTTCACTGTTTATTTCACGCTTTATTGCATACGCAGATTAATATTTTACACCGCCTTGGTCACACACATACACATGCCCTAATGTTTAATAATTGCACTTTGTGTATTTATGTCTTTTGAAACACATTTGTTTATTTACTTATTTGTAAAAATATGTCTGTTTATGCCTCATATATTCTATATGCTAACACTATCAAAAGACTGGGGTCCGTTTTTGAAAGAAGTCTCTTCTGCTCACCAATGTTGCATTTATTTGATTAAACGTAGAAAAAAAATAGGAAATATTATTAGAATGTAAACTAGCTGTTTTCTGTGTGAATCTCTGTTAAAGTGTAATTTATTTCTGTGATGTGCAGCTGTATTTTCAGCATCATTACTCCAGTCTTCAGTGTCACATGATCTTCAGAAATCATTCTAATATGATGATTTGCTGCTCAAAAATAATTATTTCTGTTTTTTGTGTATGTTGATCTTAGTTAGTGATTCCACAATATTTTTGTGGAAACTGTGATACATTTTATTTTTCAGGATTCACAGATGAATAGAAAGCATTTATTTGAAATAGAATCACTATAAATGTCTTTACTGTCACTTTTGATCAATTTAATGCATCCTTGATGAATAAAAGCATTCATTTCTTTCAGAAACAGTTACAAATCTGTCTGACTGGTAGTGTATTTCTGAGCTAAACAGCAAATGAAACGAAGGAAAGTCATTTCTCAGGCGGAGGAGTTTATTTTGTGAAAGATTCTAAAGACAAACATTATTTCTTCAAAATTTAGATCACTGATGAATCATTCACATTAAGATTAATTAACACAGTCAGTAAAAAGCTCCAGAGTTGACCTTGATGTCATGTTACGATTGCATGTTGAAAATAGCTTTTGCATATTTGTGTTCAGCAGCGTTCCCTGCTGACAATGTTTACACTGTTTACACAAGACAGACAGTCTATTGTTTTAGTGCTTAGATGTGTGCTGTAACAGCTGGCGACCATTTCTGCTTATATATTCTCACACGTTCAGGCTGCTCATATCCAATGGGTTGGTATTGTCAGAAGGCCAGTAACCGCTGTCTCCATGACGACACGAGACCGAAGAGAAAACGCTGAGGCACATAAGCATGCAAACAATAAACAAACACACAATCACACAAAAATGAATGCAGTCAAGAGAGATACCATGTATGCATATGTACCTAATATCTACATACTTTAGGCACTAATTGAGTCTTGGTACTAAAAAAGCACTCTCTAGGGTTCAAGAAGGTACTATGTGTATCTTTTTGAAAAGGGCGGAAACTGCAGTGATTTTGTACCTTGTTTGTTCGAGTGCACACACAATACACCAACACACTTCTGTTATTCATCATTAATGTTGAAATAAGGCACTTAATCACTGGGCACACTAACTTTACCACAGTAACAGGGTGAAAGGCCTCTAAAAACATGGGTATAACATACTACGTTGTTTTTTGCAACATTGTCATAAGACTGGATCGCCTCCTCCTCGCCAGTTCTGTGTGTTTCTTTTGCTTGATTGCCTTTTTCTCCAGCACAAAATGGTCCTAAATCAATGTCTTAAATTTGTTCTTCAGATCTAATGAGGTCCCCAAATACGTGAGGACACATCATCCTGAAGCTTTCTATGTGTGTGTTGGAGAGCTCCTTGTCCCTTCCCAGTGAAGGTGAGGCCGGGGTCTCAGTGTAATAGAACCCAGGAAGAGGCTCTGGAAGGAGTGTAACCTATGCGAGACGTATTAGGAGTTCTGTTTTTCACCATGCTGATCGACAGCTCTTAAGACAACACAGCCATGTGTGTTTTGGACCCGAAGGAGCCTGCCACAACGCTCATGTTTTCACCAGGCTTCTGGATGAAGTTTACTCGTATCTAGTTGTACTTGTCGTGAGTTCGTGCGCTAATTGAATGCTGTGTGTTGGCAAGAAACAAGTGAAGCTCACTGGGAAGATAAAAACATAACTCAAGCCCAGGTGATAAGTGTTTTGTCTATCTGTTTCTATCTCTCAGAAAAACTCTGCTCGTGCTCTGTCCTATACTTTCTTTATTTTTCTGTTTAAATTTGTTTTGGATGCTGCTTTTTCTGTCTACATTTTTTTTTTTGTTATTGGATTTTGTTCAATTTTATCAAAATTGAAAATTGATATCATAAAGCAAACTATTTAACAAATTTGAATATTCCCAAATCTTAACACAAACTATAAAAAAACACATACTTTTGTAGAACGCCCTATGAAATTATATTTTATGTCAATCAAAAAGGACATGGGGAGTCGTGGCCCTGATTGGTTAAGGAGAGTGCCGACTAGCGCCAAGTCGAAAGGGTTGTGGAGTTCGAGTCTCAGGTGGCCGGCAGGGAAATTGTGGGTGGGGGGAGCCTGCATGCGTACAGTTCTCTCATCCCCTTGTCAATTAACCACGACTCTAGGTCCCTATGACGCAAGCAATTCGCACCCCCAACTGCTTACCCCACCGGCGCGCAGCACGCATAATGTCTTGAAGCTGTGCCCACTGTCTACGGGTGTGATGTTCACTAGTTGTGGTGAATGTGGTTCTGTCTGCTCGTGTGCGCGCTGTGCAGCACTTCAGAGCAGGGGGTTAAATGCAGAGCACTAATTCTGAGTATGGGGTCACCATACTTGCTGAATGTCACGTCAACTTCACTTCACTTGTTCACTTTCATCTATACTGAAAAATATGAAACAATTAACAAGTTATTGCAGTTTAGTAACAAATTAAGATCGAACAGTTAAATAATTAAATTAAATTAAATAAAATTAAATTTGTTTTATTTTTTCCTCAATTTTTTTCTGTTTTATTTTTTTCTCTGATTTTTTCTTTTTTTAGTTTTATTTTTTCTGGATTCTAATAGTTCAGAGTTAACAATTTTTAACAATTAAAAGCACATTAAGAAATTAATTGAATTAATTCTTCTTGAACAATTTTATTACTTTTTTGATTAAGTTTTATATTTAATGAAATGTTATTTAGTTATTTTGTTTTCACCAGAAGTTTAAAATGAACCCCTTTAATTAATATTTTAAATTTCATAAAATTAAAACTTTACAATTATTTTTATTTTTCTGGCAAATAATTTGTATGATATTCCTTAAAAATAAAGTTTTATTATTATTATTTTGTGTCTCTATTATTTCTTTGCGAAGAATATTCTACTGTAATTGTAAGGTATTTCTTTCCTAATTTCTTAAAGTTATTCCAGACTTTTATATTGTTATAAATATAATTGTTTTTAAATTGTTACCTTTGAGTTTTTGTGTGAATTCTGATAATATGTTTCTCATAATTTTTTTGACATTTTGCATTATATTATATATATTTAATGCATATAATACCAATTCCATTTTTTATGACTGTGGTTTCTGTGATTCCATCCGTGTTCTCAGAAACCATACACAAGTCAATCACACTGACAGACTGAGAAAGTTAAGCTAAGAGTCAATTAAAATACTGTGTTTATTATGTTTGCCGACACATTTCTGTCTTTTTCTGAACGATTCTCTCTGGATGTCAATGAAAAGCATCTGAGGAGTTCATTCTTTGCTGGTGGTGCGTCTTAATTAACGCCGTTGGAATCAAAGGAAGGAACTCTCAGTTAAAAGATGTCTTTGTCTCTCCTCACCGCCGTTATCAGCACACACTATTCCTACACCACACAGCACTCAAAGACTCTTAACAAACCTCTTTACAATCAGTCCATTCAGGGACAGAGATTATCAGCAGCAGACGAGAGACCAAACGCTCTGAAGACAATTCGTAAAGGGAATTTTGTTTAAAAGAAGACGAGAGATGGAGATTAGAGCTGGGAGTTCGGTGGGAAAGCAATTATTGTGTGCTCTTTGACTTTAAAACAAACCAAACAAACACACACACACACACACACACCAGACACACTCTCACACACACAATATATCTCCACACAACACTGCACTCAGAAATCTCTCTCTCTCTCTCACCTCACACACCCACTCAGGTTTGTTTTTCTTCACCATGGCAATGCTGTAGTTTGTAGTTCTTCATCAATGAGTAGCCACTGCATCAGTGTCTCAGCAATGGATGCTCTGCAGTGAATGGGTGCCGCCGTCAGAATGAAGTCCAAACAGCTGATAAAAACATCACAATAATCCACAAGTAATCCACAGCACTCCAGTCCCATCAGTGAACATCTGGAGAAGACAAAAGATGAAACACATCCAGCATTAAATGTTTTTAAACTCAAATACATAGAGTCTATAATCCATAATAACACTTCCTCCAGTGAAAAAGTGTTCTGGTGTGAAGCAGGAGAGAAATCTTGCACAGATCAAGCAGTGTTTATAAACAGCTCTAAAGCTAATATGTGTCTGGATTTTGTTGTGAGAGACAACAGCAGATGCACTTTTTCACTGGGGGGGAAGTGTTATTATGGATTATAGACCTCTATGTATTTTGAGTTAAAAACGTCTTAATGCTGGATTTGTTTCTGTGTCAGTGTCTCAGCAATGGATGCCCTGCAGTGAATGGGTGCCGTCAGAATGAGAGTCCTAAACTGAATGTTTTTATCAGCTGTTTGGACTCTCATTCTGACGGCACCCATTCCACTGCAGAGCTCCATTGCTGAGACACCTGATGCAGTGCTACATTTCTACAAACCTGATGAGAGAAAACAAACTCATCCGGATCTGAGACGGCCTGAAACGTGAAAACGACACTAAAAAATGAGCCTAAAAATGACCTCCTACCCTGCTGCTTACCCTGATCATTGGGCCATCTTATCCGGATGCTCACTATAAGGAACAAAGAAGAGAGACAGATGCAACAATTATGATACTACTTAGTAATGTCCGCGATGTTAGTGATGATTAACCAGAATAAAACACAATTCTGTATGTAAAAGAAGGATACAGAGCTATATAATTACATATTTACCTGATAATATCATCAAGACACCATGGGAATAATATGAAGTTTTTTTGAGTTTTAATGACTGAAGAAGGCACAGAGAGTTTGTCTTGTTCAGCTGGCTTTTTTACAGAATACCGTGTTGTGTGTGTGTGTGTGTGTGTTGTGGATACACATCCTGTTCCTGCAGGGTCAAAGGTCCACTTCAGCAGCAGCTGCTGAGTGTGATAGATGAATGTGTGCGTGTGGTTGTCTCAAACAGCTGTGATGATGATAGATTTCACGACGAGTCAGTGACAGTCAGAACCCTTCACACAAACCAACGCATCATAATTAACACCTAACGAGTTACTAACGAGGACCCCATCAACCCCATAAACAAAACAAACAGCTTGCTTCAACTTAAATTTATGTATGTTTATTTGCCAACGGCAACATTTCTAATGTTCTTTTTAGTTGGAGTCTAATTTTTATATTTTTATTTTGTAAATTAGCTTTTATTTTTAGTTTTTTAGATCTGATTGTAAATTTTTTTAGGTAATTAATTTGCTATGTGCTGTTGTCATATTTTTTATCAGTTTTTATTAGTTTTAAATATTACTATTTTGGTTTAATTCGTTTTTATTTCAGTTTTAATTTCAATTTTATTTTGTATTAATGTCTGGTTAATAATTTTAATGCTTCAAGTTAAATGTATACCCTTTTGTTTCCAAGGAAACATTTCATTTTTTTTTTTTTAATGTAATAATTATATTTGAAATTTTTGAATTGAGGTTTTTTACAGGGTGTTGTAGGACATTTTCACATTTTATTATGTATTTATTATGTATTATTATTTTATTTTAATTTGTAATTGCAGTATGTGCGGTTTTGTCATTTTATCAGTTCTTGTTCTTTTTAAATATTATCTAGTCCAGGTTTGATTTTATTTCAGTTTTTTTGTTCTGGTGTTTTAGTTTGTATTTAATATCTGGTAAATATATTTTTTTTTGTGCTGCAACATAAATGTATTTCTGTAAGTTGCCCAGGTTGCCAATATTTATATTTTTCTTTTACAATAGTTATATTTTATTTTGAATTAATTTTTAGTTTTACATTTTTTTTTTAATTTTTGTTTGTATTTTGTTTTGTTTTTGTTTTGTTATTTGGTTATTTTATTTTTTTTTGTTCTTTTTAAATTTAGTTTTAATGTTTTTATTTCAGTTTGAGTTTTTCTGCAGGAGTATTTTTTATGATTATTAGAGAATCATTGAGTATTTTCTTGGCAAGCGTCCGAGTGTTTACAAGCATGTGTTAATAATGGTGTAGATGAGCACAGGTGTGTTGATGTTTTTAGTGTTTTGAGACGCGCCGCTCACCCCTTGTGCCGTCCTGTACTGAGACGGTGCTCCGACACGCGCGGTCCCACTCCTTTGGCGTTCTTGGCCTGGATGCGGAAGTAGTAGACGGTGTCCAGGTTGAGGTCCATGACCTGGTGTGTGAAGAGCCGGTCTCCGCCGATGGGCTCCATCACCCAGTCCGTCGATGGGCATGTTCTTGTCCAGCGCGTGTAGTACAGGATATAACCTGACACAGACGAGCAGGGGTTTAAACGGGGTTAGTGCACAGCGCGCTGTCTCTGAGGTCAAAGGTCGAGTCTCTGCTGAGTGAGAATGTGAGTGTGAAGCGAGGAAAATGAGGCCGAAATAAAGACACACGAGAGTTTTCAGACACCAGACGGACCCTCAGCAGCCTCTTAATGGGACTGTGTGTGTGTGTGTGTGTGTGTGTGTGTGTGTGTGTGTGTGTGTGTGTGTATGTGTGTGTGTATGTTTGTGTATGTGTGTGTGTGTAGTGTGTGTGTGTGGTGTTTGTGTGGTGTCTGTGTGTGTGTGTGTGTGTGTGTGTTTTATGTGTGTGTGTATGTGTGTGTGTGTGTGTGTATGTGTGTGTGTGTGTGTGTGTGTGTGTGTGTGTGTGTGTGTATATGTGTGTATGTGTGTGTGTATGTGTGTGTTGTGTGTGTGTGTGTGTGTCTGTGTGTGTGTGTGTGTGTGTGTGTTAGGTTTAATTTTTCCTGCTTCTTATCAAACCCAATACAGTGTCTCTGCAGGGGCTCCACTCTCTCTCTCTCTCTCTCTCTCACACACACACACCACACACACACACACACACACGCACACACACACCCACACACACACACACACACCCCACACCCACACCCACAAAGGTCAAGTGAAGCATCACGTTTGTGCTGAGACACATGAAACATCTGTGTGTTGAGCCATCGGCAGCAGCATGAGTGGTGTTTTAATCACTTAAATTAACAGTCTGTTATCATTTTCTCTGACACCCTCACAGCATCAAGACTCTTTTATATGTCTTATAGCATGAATAAATAAATAACTAAATAATTAGGCAAAATGCACTAAAACACATTTACAGAAATATATTTTTTATAACAATATATTTCTTAAATATTTTTTACAATAAAAATAACTATAACAATTTCAAAAAATTATATATATATATTATATATATATAAGACTTTAAGTAAAGTGTTTTCCCAGTGTTGTTATTGCATTACTAAATATATGTATTGATGTCATGAATAATTGTACCCACAGTTCTAATACATTATAACACATTGTGCACCTTTAGAATGTATAATGTATTAAAACACAGACAAACATTATTTTTAGATGTAACATGAAATCTACAAACACATACCAATGCATTTTAACTGCATAACATTTGCATTTATCCTAAATGTAGCTACTGTAAGATTTTGAAATAAATTTTGAAATCTATATTTTGGTATATAAAGGTTGAAAATAAATATATATTTCATCGATCAGAGTTTCATTGATTATTATTATTTGGATGGACATACAAAACAGTCTCTAATTGAATTATTATTCTGTCATGTCATGTGTCTGAGCGTCACCTGTGATTCGTCCATTGGCCTCCAGCGGTGGCTGCCAGCTAATCAGAATGGCTCGTGGACGTCCCTCTCGGCCAATCACAGGTCAGGGGTCCCTTTGGGGCGGAGCTCGGTGCTGACCAATGGAAAGAGAGAGCATTTGTATTCTGTATTCTGCTCATGTCAGACTTTAATATTTTATACCTGTGACTTTTACTATCCGACGCTCGAGATGACGAGCAGTTCTTTACACACAGAAAACTAATTAAACAGCTTCATTAACCCGAGGCCTCCTATGATCCTGATGTTTCATGTCATCACTAAAGTTAGTTTAGACGGTGATAAATGTGTCTATTCCTGGAGTAAAGACACTTTTATACACACTGTTTTTCTACATGTACAGGTGGGTGGATGAGAGTCATCAGAGACCACAAGAAGAGGTGTTTTATCAAGTAGTTATACATGCCAAAACTGAGTAATTATATTCCCAAACTTTTTGTGAGCGGAACCCCTTTGACATCAAAAGTTAATATTTCTATAATTTAACAACACATTCACATTAATAGCCCCATGACATGGAACTATTTATTTTATTTATTGCATTTGAGTATTTTCTCCTCTTTCTTAGGGTGTTGATGGATTTAGATCAGACACTGAGGTGGATGTTTTCTGCTATAACACAGTATAAACAGCCGTATAATCAGTGTTTTATATCATAAGATGGACAGAGATGGCCTGTGTGTTTGTACCTGCTTCATAAGTGGGTGGCATGTGCCGTCATGCTCCACGTGCGGACTTGCGTCCTTTAGTCACCATAACAGAGAACTCATACTGGTGTTGGGCTTCAGACCCGTGACAGTGTGACTGAGAGCTGTAGTATTCAGCCGACTGAAACACACACAATCACATGACATTATCACACATCAAATTCACTATCACATATAATCACCATCACGCATCACAATCACGACTGAAACACACACAATCACATGACATTATCACACATCAAATTCACTATCACATATAATCCACAATCATGTCATAATCAACACATCACAATCACATATCACACATCAAATTCACAATCACATATAATCACAATCATGCATCACAATCACACATCACAAACACACATCAACACAAACAATTCATAATCTCATATAATCACAATCAAGCATCACAATCATGTCATAAATCACACATCACAATCACATAATCACACATCAATTCACAATCACATATAATCACAGTCATGCATCACAATCACACATCAATTCAAAACACACATCACACAACAAATTCATAATCACATATAATCACAAATCACGCATCACAATCATGTCATAATCACACATCACAATCACAAATCAAATTCACAATCACATATAATCACAGTCATGCATCACAATCACACATCACAATCACAAATCAAATTCACAATCACATATAATCACAGTCATGCATTACAATTACACATCTAAATCACAATCAAACATCACAATCACAAATCACAATCACAAATCAAAATAACCTCATAAATCACACATCACACATAAAATTCACAATCAAACATCACAATCACAATGGCAATCAATCACACATTGTATTAATTTCACAACCACATTTTAATAAATTATTATATCAAATTCACAATCACACAATCAAAATAACCTCATAATCACACAAACACAATCACACACATCACATATCAAATTCACAATCACAATATACAATCACACACATCACATATTTAATATACAAACATAACAAATCAATTTCACAACACATTAAAATAAAACACACATCAAATTCACTATCACACATCACATTCACAATGACAATCACACATGATATCAAATTCACAATCACACAATCACATCACAATCACATTACAATCACACATCACAGTCACACAACATAACAATCACATCACAATCACATGACACACACATCACACATCAAATTCACAATGACAATCACCACTTATACCAAATTCACAACCACACAACATAACAATCACATCACAATCACATGACACACACATCACACATCAAATTCACAATCACACATCACAGACACAATAACAATCACACATTACATCAAATTCACAATCACACAACCACACATTACAATCACATAAGCACACATTACATCAAATTCACAATCACACATCACAGTCACATAACACACAATCACACATCAAATTCACAATACATGTCATAATCATAAATCACAATCACATATCACACACATCACAATCACACATCAAATTCACAATCACACCATCACATCATATATCACACACACACAACAATCACACATCAGGGTTATTATCAAACGAAAAACAATAAAAATCATTACAAGAAAATAAAGTAAAACATTAACTGGAATAAAATATAAGAACATATATTTACTTAATTTCAATTTATCATTTCTGATTTGTTTAACTTGATGGACTAAAACAGCAAACTAAAACTTCACAGAGATCAAAATTACTAAAACTTTAAAACTGAAAATATTAATTAAATATAGTTCAAAATATTATACAAAACTTCTGTAAGACAACAACGTATATCAACGATACTAAAATAACATGCTTCATGAAACAGATCATCTGTATGACGAGCATCAAGCACATTTAAGCGGTGAGTCATTAATGACATAATTTTCATTTTTTGGTGTGATTAAAAGGTTACTGACATCTTGTAATGTATGTTTTATGTAGTTTTTTATGATTGTATGCACGTGTTACTTTAGTGAAAAGCACTGGTATTGACCTTGTATTTTCCGCTGGTGGAGTGGCTGGTCTTCCACTTGACGGAGTAGTAGCGCACCTCCGAGGACTTCTGGTTCTTAGGAATGGAGTTATCGGCCCAGCTGACGCGCACTGAGTCAGACGTGAGCGCCACGGCCTGCACACCTACAGGAGGAATCATGGGCGTGGAGGTATCTGGGATGGGGGTAGGGAATTTATCAAACAGATGGAACAGATCGTCATCGGACGGGTCCGAGGGGTCTGTGTGGAGTCATGTTCATGCAGCAAATCATACGTGATCACAGATGAGAGCGGACAGGACGGATCAGGAATAAAGGAGTGGAAAATGGAGTGACAGAGGAAAAAAGAGACACAAAGAAGAACATTGAGCTCTAGACAGTGACACAAACAGGTAAAGGTGAAAGTCAGAAGAACTGCACCATAAAAAGTGGTAACCTGCAGATATAGACCATAAAAATTCATATGTATTCATGTATTTAGGTGGATTTAGTTACATCAAATTTAAATAAATACATAAACAAATAAATAAATACAAACAAACAATTAAAAAGGAAATTTATTAACTATTAATAGATAAAAAACATAAAAAAATAAATAAAGTAATCAAAAATAAATGTAAAAATAATTACTAAATAAATATATAAATAATTAAACAAAGAAATAAACAAATTAATGACTAAATAACTAGACGACTAGATAATAAATAAATAAATAAATAAATAAATAAATAAATAAACAAATAAATAAATAACTTGACGAATCAAACCAATTAAATGTTACCACTTCTAGGTTACCATTTTTTGTGTACAGGGTGAATCTCAGCAAACATGAATGATATTTTCACACATAATCAAAAGGAAATTAGAAATTAGTTTCTGCATGAAGAAAATTAAGTTCAAAAATTTTACATTTAAACCAGTTTTCACAAACCGTAATCCTTAGCTGCTGATTGTAATAAAAAAAGAAAGATTATTTGTACGGAAAAAAGTAAATTTATATATACATAAAGTTAGTTTTCAAGCTAAATTTATTTAATACAGATTTAATTACTACAGGAATTGGAACTTGGGGTTAAATGTGTTTAAATGTGCACATAAACATGTTTTTAAAATACTTTTCATTTTCTTTACGCTACATATATTTTTTTTTTTTTTTTGATTTTGTTTTTTATTTATTATTTTTTTATTTTGTATTTGTTTAATTATGATTGGAATGGTGTTTTTGGGTTAAATTTGATTTTATATGCACACACAATATGCCTGTAAAAATCAGCTGCATTTTCTTCATGCTAAATAATATTTTCTGTTTTCTCTCTTTCTGATTCTGAAGTGAAATATGAGCCACGTGTGAGATTCACCAAGTAAAGCAGATTAATCTACAGTCTCACCTGAGAGACACAGAGAGAAGACAGTTAGTCAAGAAACAACTAACACACAACTCATCATCATCATCATCTCTCAAACACACTATAACTCTATATGGGAGTGATTCATATCAATCTGACATCTCTGGCTCTGCTTCAAACCCTACTGAGGGAACTAACTATTATATACTCTAATATTTTGTGTTATTCCAAGTAATTGTTTTTATGGTTTTAGTTTCAGTTTTGTTAACTTAACCCTCATTCTTCTACAAAAAAACAATCACAGAATGCACTGCAAAAAGTTGAAATGTTTGATTTAGTTTGGTTTCTGTTAAGGCAGTTGTTGTAGATGCTGTCAGACCAGAGCTGAAACACAACGCTTCTCTACAAATGAAACTCAAGAGACGCTGATGTCAACAAGCTTTGAACAATCCAAACAGAGACTGAAGCAACATCTCACAGCTGGTGAAAAGTTTGACATGATTCACAGCTGCTTCATTTCTGTGAATAACTTTTCAGTTTCATTAATCTATTTAAAATGGTTCATTTGAGTCATCAATCACATGGATTAAATTTCTTCTCATTTCTCTGTGCTCACTAAAGTTTCCTCTGATGGAAGACAAAAACATTTCACTGCAAATACTGAGCATAAATATGAAGATACACATCAAATAACGTTACTGTCTTTATATATCTCCTGAAGGTTTGTGATCGTATGTGAGACTGGCGTGAAGAACATCACTATCATATGATATGATCTGAAGTGAGGTGGTATGTTGAGGTGACTGACATGGATTTGGTGTCAGCGCTCTCGTACAGAGGAACTCCTTCACCTGCGTTATTGAAGGCCTTCAGAGAGATGACGTAATGAGAGCTGGGTTCTGCAAACACACACAAACACAAAAACCTGACTTGATTCTGTTCTGAAGAGCTGGAGATGAGGCGTTTACAGCAGTTATTCATTATTCATCAGACCAGAGGCTCTGGTGTCATTAAAGCTCTTAAAGCTACAGCTCTCAACAGGCTGATTCATTATATGGAGGAGAGAGTGGACATGCATTTATTATAATTCATTTGGTGTGATCAAGAAAAAAATATGATAAAGTGATCAATGCATTTAATGCAGCGCCTCATTTATGCAGCTATATGAGCCTTAAATTAAAGACATCGGGGCAAAAAAGTCACCCACGTATATTTATATATGATATAGTTTAGCAATACCACACCAGCAAAAGTGCCATTTCTTTCCCCCAGTTATATCTACACGACTGCAAAATGCCATATTGATTTAAATTTTAATATTCAATAAACAAGGAAGTTACCGTTGTTACATTTAGACACAATATTGCCTGCTCAATTTCACAAATAAAAATAGCCATTCCAATCAAAGTCACAGCAGAACTGATGAACGTCTGATCAACACACAGCGGTAATTCTGAAGGAATCTACAGTGCAGTCAATGATGTCAGTGACTCATTCATAATTTGGGCTTAATAAACGTTTCAGCTGTTTGAATGAATCAAGTGAGTCAATGATTCAGTGATTCAATCATAAAGACTCACTTGCTTATTGAATGTTTCAGCTGTTTGAATGAATCAAGTGAGTCAGTAATTCAGTGATTCATTCATAAAGACTGATTTGCTTTAATAAAAACTTTCAGCTGTTTGAATGAATCAAGTGAGTTAATGATTCAGTGATTCACTTCATAATTCATAAAATGAATCAAGTGAGTCAGTGATTCAGTGATTCATTCATAAGGACTCACTTGTTTTATGAATGTTTCACCTGTTTGAATGAATCAAGTGAGTCAGTGATTCACTCGTGGCTCACTCATAAAGAGGCCACTTGTTTAGTTTTCTGAATGAATCAGTTGTGTAAATGATTCAATGACTCACTCAGTGACTTGCCGCCACCATCCGGTGATTTTAGTTTCAAATATTCATTTTTTAACCATTGATAGATATAATCATTATTTACACAATGTTAAATTAAAATCTCTCTTTCTAAAGCTACTGTTTACAGTGAATATTTATTCACTGCTTTTCTTATTTAGATTTTATAATGATTTTAAATAATCTTTTTTTTGGGGGCACATCAGCACATGACGTAATTACTGCTTGAATGAATCATGTAATAATTGCTTGACAGCCTTAATTATAATTTCATATAATTAATGAATTTTTCAACATTACTCAACTAAACTGAGGTTGAATAGTGACACTTAATGAGACCTGACTTGAAAATCAATCACTGACGTAAATATAATTAAGTGAAAAATAAATCAGCAGAAGTGCTGAAAACAATGTCAAAAACAAAGCAAGACACAACAATGAGGAAATTCAAATGAAGTTATTATTGATAATAATATTCATCTGTACACGAGAGGTGCTCGTCGTGTTTCCACCAAGCACCACCGCAGGACACAACTATTTTCATCTGAGGCTGTAATTGATCGAGGCTTTGAAAGATTTATTCATGGCTCTGTTTTGTGTGCGTTATGAAACCTCGACGAACAAAGAAACAGAAGATGCTCTTTTTTTTCCTCTTTCCATTTGATTCTCTTTTCCTTCTGGGCAAGCCGCTCTAGGTTCAATATCGCTGCATGGTAACCTGTGGATTCCATGTGAAATATTGATAAGGACGTGGCCTTATTTTAGTCCAGAATGTGAAAGGTAAGAGGAGGCCAGATCAGCGTTCGGAGAACAAAAGGCGAGCACAGTGAGAATTTCACCACGAGCAAACGGCTGATGAAACAACTCGCCTTTAATGAAGCTATCCAGGGAGTCATAAAACTCCTCTTGACATCCATTTTTCTGGGTAATCTCAGAAAAATAGAATAAATAAAACATTAGCGTGCTTTAACACGAGGGAGTGTGTTTGGATCTCAAACAAACTCACATTACATATTCATGAGCGCTGGGCTAACCGCGCCTCCTCATGAATATTAAAATCTGAGATTTGTCATTGTGTCTTTTTGTCAGGTGTGATGAAGAAAAAAAATCATTCACACCTCACTTGTTTTCAAATTAGATGCCTTCAAATTAAAGATTCAATTTTCATTCTTCATAATAAATAAATGAACGGGAAGCCATTTCAGTAAATGAATTCGCAACGCTTTTCATAGCAAGCACTTAAGAGCTTTCCAAATAACAATATGTTGATGAGTGCTGCTCATCATGTGAATCAATAATCTATAATAAGAGACACCGAATGAAAGCAGCAGAGACTCTCTGACTGAATCAGTGCAAAGACTCTCTGATCACATGACCTGGTGTTTTAAAGCCCAGCTCACAACTGTGTGATTAGGCCAGTGATTTGGTCGTCTGAGACCAATTTTGAAAAATCCTAAAAAATCATCACAGCAAACATTTCAGCGCTGCCCGTGTGTGGGCTGATAATGGAAACTCCGGACAAGTTTTCTTGCACGCACCCATTTTTAATGCATCTTGATTGTCGTACAGTCTGACATTAATGACAACTGAGATCCCACAGTGGTGACATGACCATACATGGTCGTGTGACAGTCTGACAAGCAACAAAAGCACAAAGGACTAGGGATGGATGTAACGATATTATCAATATTGCGATATCGACCTCGATGTTAATCGGTAGGTCATGGGTCCGTGCATGACGATCTGAAACTTTGTAGGTCTTCTGGGCATAACATACAATTTTTTAAAAATAGAGTTTGTTCGCGGGCCATTATGCAGTTAGTGCTTTGGCACAGTATATGTTAAATGAACTAAAACTGAAAGCACAATATGCTAAATCTCCTCATCGAGTCTGTTTCAAAGTGAAGCAACACACTAGTTTGCAGACGATCAGCTGGGTTGAGCCGGGTGGTTTGCTGCGTCTCAGAAACAGCTCTGTTCACACTGAATGAATGCACTCAACTCCTTTATTTCACGAGTTTTAGTGTGTGTTTGGGAACACAACAGACACCAGTCATGCTTTATTTTCATCAGGTGGTATGATTTACAGTCGGCGTTTCACTAATCTTAGTGAGATGCGTTTTGTTTTTTGTAAGCCGTGTTGTTTTCACTGAAGCTGGAGGTGTTCCTTCAAAATAAAAAGCTCTACTGCCTTTTCTGGTCAAAATAAACAGTCCCAAAATAATAGTGCACGGTATGCGGACAGTTTTCGCTTTTGTTTGAATATTTCAGTCTAAATTCAAAATATCTCTTTTAGAATTAGAATTACTCTTTCCTAGTATAGAAATTAGGAAAGAAGTATTGTAATTTCCCTACTGTAGTGTAAAGCATAAATAATAATATCTATGAAATATTAATTTTCATTTATTTTACAATGCATTTTTTTTTAAACAATATATGGCTACTATTGTCATTGTTGTTATTATTATGTTTATATTCAAATTTGTTTGTCTTCCTAAAACACCAGTGTGAATTGTAATTTAAACTGACGGACAGTATACCACAAATAAAAAAGAGTGTTGAGTCCCCCTTTAAAGTTCAGGGACACTTCAATGACTTTTTCTGACTTTATGTGGTTTCTTGGCGTGAGAAAGAAACATGGTTTGCCTTGCGCTTAATTTTGTAACTCTGCAAAGCTGCGTGTTAGATAGAATTAGGCGAATCACATTTATGCCTTGTTGCAGAGATTTATGCATATTTATGTTTGCCCCCTTCCACTTTTCATCTTGGCATTTTTTTGCGTTCTTTTTACCTATTGCCTGGATGGTATGCCGGTGGTTACAGAGAGTAGGTATAGTTGGTGGAGGTTTACCTACAATGGGCGCCTTAGATGGGTGTGTAGCTGCTCGGTGCGTTAACCTAGAGCTAGTAGGCGTCTACAGCGCACGGCGCTCAATTCCATTCACGCTCCGTAAAGGTTCACAAAACCGCTGGACTTGTTAGAGGATTAATAGTACCTAGGCTATTAGCAAATGTAATATAAGGCGGTAGAAGCTTTTGTGTCAGTTCAGTTTTGTAGCTCCCACACTCTGGCAAGAGCCGTCGCCATGATAATGTGTCGGGTTTCCAGGGACACACTCTCCTGTCGTGTTGAAAATCCTTAGATTAAAAAAATTGTGTATTCACCGTCTCTTTGGCCAAGCATGTCAAAATTGTTACTTGCATTGATCATAACTTTTGGACCTGCAGTTATATCTGATAAACTGCACATTATTATTCTTTAGCTTGGGTTAAACTAATTACTTTTTACTTGGCGGACAGCAGTAATTGCTGGTTTATTTTTTATTGTTCAGATTTGATTTTTAGTATTTTGTGTTTCTGAGGTCTTGTTGTAGACATGAACTGGATTTACACCCCACACGCTGGTACAGCTAGGATTTACGCCAAACATAAGCTCCCGCAGTCTGTATTCCAGATACCAACCTGTTTTTATTATTTTCGAGAGCTGCTTGCGCAGCTCCCATCTTCAGAGGAACCTCAGATTAGATTAGTGACTAACCATATTTGATTAAGTTAAACATACAGTTGTACGAGTACTTTTGATTTTTCTTTGATAGATTACAGTTCTCTTTGTTTTGTTTTGAGATAAAATTAGGTTTGAAGTGATTGCTAAGTACAATATAATATGTTATGGAAGTTTTGGCTTTGTTTGATGTTTGTGTGTATTCACATACGTCATCTACCCCCTGAGAAAGTCTGACCACGTAATATTGCGTACAGAAAACTTAATTTTCTGTAATGAACGTTGTCTTTTGCTTTATTTTTATTATTCTATCGTGACAAACGAGCTATATCAAAATAAGCAGCCTTGAATTGAATACAGATTTTGACATAGATATACTGTATGTGGAGTTGCATATCCCCAAAACTATCTCGTAGACGTCAATGAGGATTTTTGACTAGTCTTTTTGTTGTACTTATCTATGACAAAATGTTGACTCTTACAAGAAATATTTCCCAAACACAGTGTGTCTCGCTGACCGGTCTTTCTACTGATCGTATTTGTTCTCAACTTTTTGGTGTCTCGAATTGTCGCGACAGTACAGTTCCGCTCTTTGCTGTCCCACGTTCTCACGGTCTCGGCGTATGGGGCTGCGTCGACTCCGTTGGTGACCAGAACCATGATGTAGAGACCGCGCCGCTAATCAGAAGAGATGTGTGGGGGACTTTTGGTTTGAGCCGTGTGGCGGTCGTGTCGCCAGCTCTATGATGAGTGTTTTTGCGTTGGGCAGCGGTGTACGGCACGTTTTGCAGATGTTAAGCGTCAGCTGTTGGTGGAACTTGAGTTTCTAGATGGAAACGAGAGGAAAGAGAGAAACAGAAACTGGATTGTGTTTTTCACTACACATATTTTTCATACTAGGTCCTTGAACACTGCGCATGTGAGAGTTGGACTATTACCAAGGTATATTCTTGTATCATTTCGGCAGGCTGCATCTAGGATTCGTTGCTCACCCAACAAAAAATATATATATTCTATATTCTTTCTTTTTCTACTCTATCTAACCTGTTTTCTTTTGTATGTATTGTGTGTCTGTGGTTGTGTGTTGTGGTGTTGTGTGTGTGTGTGTGGTGTGTGTGCTATAACGTGTCATAGGGCTTGTTGTATTTTTATGTTTGTGTGGTCTCTTGTTGGTTGGGGTTGTGATATGTTGCTTCTGATTGTCCCATCGATGTTTGTAGAGTTTGCTGGTTGGGAGGATACAAGATCTGGACATCCTTTCTTAGAGTCTGTCCTCAAATGTCCCCAACCCGGCGTCCACCCCGAGCCCTCTAACTGACCGCGTATCTCTGCGCTAGAAAACAAACTAATAGCGTTGTGAGGTAATCTCCCGCGTCAGAAAAACTGACCCTCTTCGTCTGTCCGGCGTCAAATGCCCTTCACAAACACTCAGGTTCAGACAGGCCTGCAAAGTGCCCATCCCCCATTCGGCCCCCTGAATGACCGAACCCGCATTCCCCCCCCTAATACGTCGAGTGTCTATGAACGCGAATGCATCTAGCCACGGACCAACAGACCAAACCACCCAATGGCGAATAACAACAAAAACACAGAAACATGCCCCATGCCAGACAAGCCCCCCCAGCACATGAGGGACGCTGTGCCAGAACGCCGTGAAACCCCCGCGTCGCGCAGGCCCGCTATGACCGGAACGGTTCGGGTGCACGCAGCACCTTGGATTGAACAGATGGCCCGAGTGCACGAGGAAAACGTGAACGTTACACGACCCCGATTGATTGGGCATGTGGATTGCGTGATGGCCTGGTGGATCGACGATGGTATGGAGTTGGCCTGGTGGAGGTGGCCCTGTTAAGTGGCTACGATGGGTCGCTTGGATGCGCTTCGACTGGTGCTAGCCTCGTAGCTCCCAGTAGATTAGATAGATTGATAGCATAGGATCGATGAGATAGAAGTTGGATGCAGTCGTGATAGATAGATAAGTATATATAGCTCGAGATTCGAGATTAGGATCGGCTGATCGATACGATTAGGATAGATATTTAGCAGTAGTAGCTAGCTCGATGGATGGATGATGCGATGAATAGATAGATAGGATGAGATAGACGCATATGATATAATAGATTTAGAGTAGATGAGATAGATGAGCTGAGATAGATAGATAGATGATAGATGTGAGGCAGTGGAATCGCTGCTAGATAGATAGGATAAGATACGTAGATGCTGAGACTGGATAGGATGGATAAGATATATAGCTAGATAGATAGATGGATAGTTAGAGGATAGCTATAGATAGATATATAGAGAGATACGATTAATAGTATAGATAGCTAGATAGCAGATATAATTGAGGATGGATAGATAGATAGACTAGACTAGATAGATAGGATAATATTAGATAACTAGATAGATAGATAGATAGATGAAATAGCATGATGGATAGATCGATAGATGCTGATAGATATGGATGATAGATTGTATCGAATAGGGATGATAGATGGCGGTAGATAGATAGGAAGATCGATACGATAATCGATATTGATAAGATAGAGAGATAGATAGAATAGAGCGATATATAGATAGATAGATTGAGATAGATGTATGATGAGATGGAGGATGATGGATGGATGGATAGATTGTATGAGATGGATGGATGGATCGATGGATGGCTGGATGGTGGATACATAGATAGATAGGAAGATAGTTGATGGATGGCTAGATAGATTAGGATACGATATATAGATATATTAGATAGATAGATAGATAGATAGATAGATAGATAGCTAGATAGATGGATGATGGATGGATGGATGGATGGATGGAGTGGATGGATAGATATGATAGATAGATAGATAGATAGATAGATAGATAGATAGATAGATAGAGGATGGATGGAGTAATGATGAATGGTGGATGGATTGATGATTGGATGGATAGATGGATAGTATGGGATAGATAGAATAGGGAGAGGGCTAAGATAGAAAGAAGTAGATGATGGATAGATGAGGATAGATAGTATAGATAGATGATGGATGGATGGATGGATAGGTTTATATAGATAGATAGATAGATGCGATAGTTAGATGATAGATAGATCGATATCTAGATAGATAGATAGATAGATAGATAGATAGATAGATAGAAAGATAGATGATGGATGGATAGATAGATAGATTAGATAGATAGATAGGATAGATAGATAGAATAGATAGCTAGATGATGATGGATTGGATACGATAGATAGAGTGAGACTAGATAGATAAAGATAGATAGATATCGTAGATACGTAGATAGATCACGATTAGAGCACAATAAATTCAAACCAATTACAATGAAAGTCAAACATAACTAATGCCAGACGCAGAAACCAAACAATTACACGAGCCTCTTAATTTCTACCAAATCAATCGAAGAGATAATGAGTCAAGAATTTAATTCGCACTACTGACAGATAAATAAACAAAACAGACAGAGAATGATAGGCAGACAGAATGAGAGACAGAATAAATAGGAATGATATAGATAGATTGTTTGATGGATGGAAGGCATGGAGCATAAATTTCAAGTATTAAACTTCTAACAGTCATAGATTAACAGGTCCAGACGCAGTGATTCTAGGCAGTACTGTTCGTATGTTGCTCTCTGTCCTCGTGAGTGCACCTGTTTCTCTTCTCTCCCATGCATCATATGTTACCCACTTCCAGTGTTTCTGGGGTCGGGGGTGGTGGTGGTTTTTGGGCTTTGGTGGAAAAATAATTTTAGTTTTACTCTTCTCTCATCTAGAGAGCCAGAAGCCCTCGACTCCTCCAGGGTTTTATGAAGCTCGACACTCCGCCCGGTGTTCTGCTCACCGTTCAAGCCTCGCTCTCGTAATCGTCTCTCACGCCTCAGGCACCGAGTGATCTTCTGATTAATGACTCTCTCCAAGCAGCACACCAGAGTGAAAGTTCAAGCAGGTGCTGGGATGCAAACCTCACGTCCACTCGTTTGATACGCACAACAGAGAGCAAGTTCTCTCATTCAAAGGGTCACATTTCAAACGGGCCAAACAAACGTCCTTCAAAGCACTCACTGGAAGATACGATGGCGGCGCCTCGTGCATTGCGTTGAAAGGATAATGTAAATTTCGAACTCAATCTCCATCTAGTTTAGTGATTGCTGATGAATGATGTGCGCTTTTAAACTTTTCATTGTGCTCGTCAGGCATGCACTAAACTCAGACAAACTGAAGGCCATGACATTATCGATTCTCTGCTTAAGAAGTGTTTCCTCTTATCGCCCGATCGTTGCCTGACGGTCACCGTTGTCCTCATGTGCCTGTGGCAACGGCTCAAATCCACACACGCTCAGCGGTAATGCACCATACCCAGGGAATCCCAGACATTTCCATGTCCTGGATTGGCTTCACTAGACAAGCATTCCCATGGCTTCGGGTCAATGATATTATGATCACCAAGTGTTTAGTACCCACACACGGTCGTACTAGTGGTGATGGAGAGGACGCATCCGCTGACACACCCCCCATTGCTTCGCAAAAATGATTCACTGTTTGCCGCCAAAGTGTCTTGAGAATGCCACATGAATGGGGTCCCGACCCATGGCGAAAGATGAACATTGTCCTGATAGCAAAAAGTGAGAAATCAAATTCCAATAATAATCCATGTTTACTATCAGTGTTGCCAGGCCTCTTTGTCGTATATGTCAGTCGTTCGCGCGGTTTCATGTCATGGACTCACATATAGGAGACTACTAACTTCAACTCTTCCTTATAATTATTATACAGTGATATGTATTCCATTAAAACGTTTGGCATACATTTGTATGTACAACTGATCTGAGGATAAAGGTACGGTCAAAACAAGACAAGATTAACACTGAGCTTCTTGAGTGTCACCATGAGATTAGAAAGCCTCCTTGTGACTATGGACTGAAACTTGTCAGATAGACTAGATTAGAAGATGAATAGATGGATGGTATGGAACAGCTATTGGATGTGTTGTTATGTGGAATGAACACTAGAGGGATGGGATGGGCTGCATGTGAGTAATGATCAATGGATCGGTAGGGGATGGATGGGTTATTGGAGTGAGGGGATAATGGGCTAGGATAGCTAGCGGATGTCTGGCGTAGAATGGAATAATCGCATGGTGCGCACTTAGGTGGATGGATGTCGAGCTTAGAAAGATAGAGGAGATGAATGGCAAGATGGATTGAGAAGGGATGGGGGATCGGGTGGACGTATGGATGTGTGGGATCTAGCTAGATTAGTATCCTGAATAGATAATGCATGGATAATAGATCGATAGGTAGGTGATGATGTAGAATGAGACAGGTCTGGAGTGGACTGGACCGCGATGGATTGGAAGATATGTATGGATGGATGTGGATGCTGATGGACTGGCTATAGTATAAGATAGATAGACAGATAATGATGACGGTAGATAGATAGGATAGAATAGAATAGATAGGATACGGAGATAGATGATAGATGCGATAGCATGATCGATAAGAATAGCGATAGATAGATCGATAGATAGATAGATAGATAGATAGATACGATAGCATAATGGGATGGATCGAAGAATTCGATATAAGTGAGATAGATGGATTAGAAGGTACTAGAAGGATGGATGGAATGGAGTGGATGGAAGGAGGGAATGGTGATGGAATGGAAATGGGAATGATAGATCGGAATTAGATAGAATGGGATACGCATAGATAGATAGATAGAATGAGTTATAGATTAAGCTAGATGATGTGAATCAGTAGGACCTGTTCCCTTACTGGTGCATGAACCACTAAATATTTTGAAAGCATTCATGATCTAATGTAACTGATGTGATGTCCATTCAGTGAGTACAAGAATGACTTGCAGCAGGGCTTTTGAAAGGGCAACGCGCAAAAAAAAGGATACAGATGTAGCTCCAGTATTATCTTCTCTCCCTTGGCTACCTAAGTTCACAGTAACAGGATCGTGCTTTTCTAGATTTTAATTGCTGGTTTTTAAAGAGCGCTTCGCATACACATGTCGCCACAAAGAGTTATATCGAAACCCAAATGAGGATGAAAGACAGACATCCATACAGTTCGGCTAGAGGACACTGAGGATCAGCAGAGATAAACTGTGTAACTGGCGGTTCCTCGCTCCCAAAAGCAAAGTCTGTTCACAGTGATAGAGCAATTCTTATGGTTGGTGTGGCATCGCGAAAATTGGGTGGAATAACGTCACCTAGCCTAGTGCGCACCGTTCAATATTTCCGGGGCAGGCGCTCCATCCTTAGAAGAGTTTTTGTACAGGTCTTTTCGGTTGTGAAACCTCATCTTTTTACATTAGCTCCCACGAGAGAAAACAACCCCAATGTGTAATGATACGGAGCTACTTACCCTGTTAAAGGGTAGTGCATCTGTTGGTTGGTTCATGAAAGATAGGTTTATTCTACTAGCTAAATGTAATGTAAGTAGTTATATGGTTTTTAATTCTTTGCGCGTGCATATATAGCTTTCTTATTTTTCATTGTGTACAGCACTTTGCGGCAACAAAAATTGCTGTATAAAATGTGCTATACAAATAAATAAAGTTGAAAGTTGATTGACTGGAAAATCACATGGCTTGTAAAACCCAAACGACTCGACCATGCCACTTACGTCACCTCGCCCACCCCTCGCATACCATCACACATCCTAACGAGACTCTGCCCAACCACCTCGGGACCGGTTTAAGCCGCCCCTATATAAGGAGGGGCAATTGTGGCGCAAGTGTGTGTCTTGCAGTCGTATTCTCTACGCTCGCAGGTCGGTTATCTCCAGGCGTCTCGGGACGTGGTGCCACCGGGCGTGAGTGGAGAGCCCCGATGCCCAGGTTGAAACCGTCACCTTAAACAGGCTGCCACCTGGAAGCATTGTAGCGTGGCTGCCTGGTCATCCAACTCCGGGTCACGACAAACCTCAACAAAAGAGGCCAGAAGTCACACTGTAGTTTGCAGTGTGTGTGAAAGTGTTGTGTGTGTGTAGCCGTTTTTTAGTATGTTGTAGGATTTCTAAATTAGTAAACAGGCGAATCAGTCAAGGCGGGCAAAGGTAGAACAAGGTCTGACCAAACGCTTCGGCACTCAAACAGATGTTCAGGATGCTATTTCCATCATGTGTAAGAGAAAAAAAAAAACACGTATGATAGACCGCAGCGTCCTGTCATCCCTGAATACCCCAGGGTGTGGGGAATTAGGGATAACGTGTCATCTATCAGCGGGCATCTGTGTGACATTCATCCCTCCGAAAATAGACACTTAGTGAGACATATCCTCTCAAGGGTATAGATGGAACTTTTAGTGTGTAATATTGATTTTTCCAAGTAAATGTCGGTCAATCCTAGGTTAACAAGAATACAACACATCTACGCTCACAAAAGCCGGGACGTGACGACACATTGGCGCTCGAACAGTGCTGTCGACTTCTTTGAGCAGCATAGAATCAGGGCGTTACAGAAACAAAGAGGGCAGCGGAGGAGTGCATCGCATGAGAAAATGGGAGATCTGGTAATTCCATTCGAAAAGAGTATGGGTGCTTAAACAGCATAGGACATTTATTAATAATTAGCGTATGATGAAAGGAGGCAAACCGGCAAAGCACACTCTTTTTAGAGATGACGGTGAGCTATAGTGCGTCTTAAGGCACAGTGTAGTGGAGATCCTTAACCTAGACATTCCAAGATTGATAACTATAAAGATCATGATAAAGTGATAGTTCTAAAATGCTCGTGAATTCAATATTTAAATCATGAGCAGAATTTATCAGAAGTCACACAACGACAGCTAATTAAAACAATGGACAGGACTTTATTTTATCAGTCCTGTTCTCATGTAACATACTAACTAATGCACTTATTATAGGTAATTACATAGTAGACTATGTGTAATACCTAGTACTAACCCTGAACCTACCCCTAAACCTAACCCATGTAGTTCCCTACCCCATTTTGCTACGTAGTGGATACCTGTGCCAACAGTCCATATAATGTACGCGTGTTAATAAGGACGACGGACTGTAAAATAAAGTGCAACGCCAACACAATAAAGGCGACAGAGAACATATATTGGAATCACTGAATAGAAAGGAGTTTTGTCCAGGCTGAAAGAACGTTTTAAAAACATTGACACCCAATCAGAATCCATCCTGTGTAACGAGCTCGAGGATTTAAGTCGCACAGCATTGTAGCATTTGCACAGCCGAAGACATCAAACGCTGGTCTGGGAACGCTAAAAGAATCTATATATTTAGGAGTATCTTTATAGTTATCGTTCTTGGTGCTTTTAGTAGTGTAACAGGGCTTAATAGGCGTTTTGAGTCAGTCCGATGCGAATACATAGAAGATGCGCCACTCTCAGTATCAAAAGAGGCGGGGGCTTTACTATTCGCTACACAACCGCCGGATTTTAATACTATATTTAGAGTTGGTGCATATAGTTATAGTGCTCTTGTTGTCAACAGGGCTCGTAATCTCGGTTGTCAGTGATAAATACAGATGCACAATCAGCTTTTTTTATTTTTTTTTTTTTTTTTTTATTTTTTGTTTTGGGTTTTTTTTTTTTTTTCGTTTTTTTTTTTTTTTTTTTTTTTGTGAAGCGTTTTTTTTTTTTTTTTTTTTTTTTTTTTTGCTTAAGACCAGAATTTTTTGCACCGGTTTAAACGCACAGTTTTGATAGAAATCGATAGAAATAGTGGCCTTTTGAGAGAGAGAGATTAAATACCTGCAGTATGTGCATCTCCGCTACATAACAAGAAGCTATGAGTTTAGTTACTTCAAAAAAACAGTTTTACCTCATTATGTGGAAATAAATGTAATGATTCAGCATCAGTGTTAATGTCATTTCTGAATATTTTCGTCATTGATTTTCGCAAACAACATGTTTTCAAGACGCAAACGAGACTATACCGCAATAAAACTTTTTCAATTACAAAAAACAATGACAAAAATCTACTGATATTTTCTTTTAACGAAATAAAAAACACAGATAAAATGTTATGTGGGTCAACGCATTAATCTGTGTCTATATTGCATGTTCAAATCATTCATAGTACTAGATGTTTTCTCATGGGACTTAATAAATGGTTTGGAAATTTTAGAGCAATGCCTTAATAAATCAGTAGATGACGTAATAGAAAACTCTAATTGATGAGATGTTAGTTGACAAACTATTACCTGTAGATTAGTTGTACTAACGTCCGATATTACACTGACTGAAACTCGGACTGAAAACACGAACTATACAAACAATCAGTTGGGTTCAATGACTAAGCATGATGAGCTCAAAAATACCGTAAATGGCATTTTTCGTCCAAAAGACATGACTTAAACTAAATCCAATTTGCTGTCAATGAATATGAACAAACACTGGGTATCTACGAAACTATTGTTAATAAAACAGATTAGGGGGCCGGCAAGCGTAGTGAAAAATTTCTATGCTCATGTAACTATTGTTTATAGAGTATGCGACGAACAAGCTATACGGCTAATTACAAATTATTTAATTGTGCCAAAAAGTATAATCTGACCCCAAAAAATAACACTGAAATAGCGTTCATTATTGCACTATATTGTGTATTTGGATGTATGGTCTCAGCGTCTGGCTGGACACCCGATTCCGGTGTGGAGAAAGAGTAGCTAATCGGAGATGATTGATGTATGCTGTATGTATCGGCTCGATGCATCCCTGGATTTTAAACAGGCTTGTGGGTGATTCGTGTGGGTGTCCCCTCAGTGTTTCAAGGCATGTGTTACAGGCCTTTGATTCAGATGCATGTTGATGGAAAACATCGAGCAGTATTACTCCTGATGTTGCACCAGAGCGATAATCCACGTTTGTAGGCAGTGTGCAGGTCAGAGAGTTTGGTAGGTCCGATCGGCCTACCTGCGTCAATTCGCCCGGCATATTTTGGCGGTTTGGGATCTTGTATCCGGTTTGTATGAATCCGTTCTGCGTGGTTTGCAGGTGGAGGCTGCCAGCTCAGACCTTTAATGCTCTGAGACACAGGAAGAGAAAACAAGCACCTGTGAGATCAGCCTCTAGACATCGGTATGTTAGAGCGGTGGAATATCGGTTTGTAAAGTTCAAAGAACCATTACTAATAAAACGTGACCAAAAACACGCAGTTTGTTGTAAAATACTCTGTTGTTCACAAGATGCATTGTGTAATCAACAAAAATACATTAAAAAAACAGTGTGAAATATTATTCTAATGTAAAAAAACAGCTGTTTTCTGTGTGGAAATCTCTGTTAAAGTGTAATTATTTCTGTGATGTAAAGCGTATTTTGTCCAGCATCATTACTCCAGTCTTCAGTGTCACATGATCTTCAGAAATCATTCTAATATGATGATCTGCTGCTCAAGAAACATTTCTGATTATTATCAGTGTTGAACACAGTTGTGCTGCACAATATTTTTGTGGAAACTGATGCATATTATTTTTCAGGATTCACAGATGAACAGAAAGTTCAAAAGAACAGCATTTATTTGAAATAGAGATCTTTTGAAACATTATGTCTTTCCTGACACTTTGATAAATTTAATGCATTCTTGATGAATAAAAGTATTAATTGCTTTCCAAAGAAAAAAAAAGCATGTTAATTGCTGCTGCTTCTGCTCATTTTTATTACTGTTCAGACCTTTCCAGCCATCTGTATTCTGTATGGATGCTTATTAATTATGCAGGGAAAGGCATTTAATTGTTCAGTAAAGCAGAGGAGGAAATGCATTGATTTGACAAGTTCTTTAGTACCAGCATAACTTACTGACGAGAAACATCTGCGGGTAAACTCAACCTTTACTAACTCCCAAACACAGATTCATTAACCTTCACTAACAGCCCTGAAACAGATATAAACTGCATGGTGCAGGAATGCCATCATACGCTCAGTGGCATCGTGAGTCTGCGCTCGTGCCATCTGCCCGTTAACATGCAAATAAAGCAATTAAAATTCACAGCACACCGCTGCCAACGTGACACGTCCATCCCGCTTCAGCCTCATAACAGCGACCGGCCAATCCTGCGGCCAGCAGCGCTCCTCCGCTCCTGTTCGGCACACACTGCATTCATTAACATTCACTGGCACTCGTTCCTGGGTTTGGAGACTAATCTAAATTGATTACAGCTCATGTGTGTGTGTGTGTGTGTGTGTGTGTGTGTGTGTGTGTGTGTGTGTGTGTGATTATGGCAGTGGTTCAGGATTGTCATTTTGGCCCCATCATGGTGTTAATTATCCTGTGTTATACAGCAAGAATCAACTCAGAACAATGTGTTGCTGCACGGATCTGTGTGTGTGTGTGTGTGTGTGTGTGTGTGTTTTCATGGGCTGATGCAGTTCTATAAATCTGAAATTAATGGGTGGCAGACATATACTGTAGTTTGTCATCAGCATTGCATTCTGAGTCCAAGTAATCAGTGCAATCAATACAAGTGTGTTTTATATCGTCAGCTTCTCTTTGAGATCAGTTACACTTCTGATGGAGCAACAGTTTGGGAGAATCTCACTGAGCTGAGTGTTTAGAAATGCATTCAACTGCTGTGGGTCGTTTTGCATATCTCGTCATTTGCGGTGTTATTCTTAATCGACCGCAATTTTGTGATGATGAGCATAAAGTTTGAAATAAAATAAGGACAATCATAAATAATGATGCTTGCCTAGAAATAAGAATGACTGCCCTTGTGCAATCGGGCTACACTCTGAAATAAAATAAATTGAAGTACACAATAGACAACTTAAATCAAAATCACAAAGTTCACATTGTCGTCTCCTCTAATTGGAGTGGAGAATGTGAAACGTACACAGTCAATGTCTGCCTACTTAATAAAATAAAGCTGAAATAACAATTGTATCTCGATATTGCAGGAATCAGTTTCATATGCGAAAACTTACAAAACATATTAGAACTTGGGTGCTTGGTGCGTGCCAACAGTCCTAATCTGACATGCTTTATACAACAGCAAATACTTATACACATGGCAAAAGACACTCTCTCACCGCCCAAAAGTTCAAGACTACATCTACGACAGGTAGTTCCCAAGGAACGCGTCTGTGTGACGTCCGTCCAGAGCAAGCTACGCGTGATGTGAGCCAGCTGTCTAACCCTCTCCTGTCGTGTTAAAGAGCTCACTATTCATGTGTGTGCGTAACCTTGCTTTAGTACATACAGGAATAGAACAAAAAACTTATAAAGAATTGACATAGCTTAAACAAATTATTAACATAAACAATTCTTAAATGTACATCTGAACGTCTCAAAAGAAAGCTAATTTAAAAAAACATTAATAAATACTCAAAGAGCATGGAAATAATACTAAATATACATACGGATAGGTTAAATTAACAACATATATGTGTATGTTTCTGACCCCTCATGACTTCATGTTGAAGGTCAAACGACGGATCTACAGACATACAGCAGATCGACTCACTTAACAGACTTTAATTCACATCAGATGAAATCTGATCAGACAGATGAAGAGCGTCTGTGCCAGAAACAGCAGAGTCCAGTGGAGAAGCTAAGAGCTCAGAACATCAGAATGCAGAAGAGCGGAGATGATTTACCAACAAAATTGCAAGAACTGCAACCTTTTTTTTTTTTTTTTTTTTTTATATGTTTTTGTTATTTTTTTGTATTGTAATTCTGATACAGTCTCTCACAATTCTGAAAAAAAAATTTAAATCGTGAGTTTTTATGACAATTTTCAGTTTATACTTCAAAATTCTGACTTCATATTGAAGGTCTGTCATTTTTTTTTTTTAATTGCAAGTTTTTATCACAATTAACAAGTTTATATTGCAATTCTGTCGTTACATGTAACAACCAGTCTGTCATTTTTTATTTTTAGAATTGGGAGTTTGTATCACAATTCTTCGTTTAAAGTCTCGCATTGATGTTAAGTATCTTGCAATTCTGATGATTTTTCTTAGAACTGTTTTTGATTTTTAGATGAGGATTGAGCACAATTCTTCTAACAAAATTCTATTGTGATTTTTCGTGAACATAGACAGATACGGACCAAAGTTTATGGGAAACATTACTTTTTAATGCGCTTTTTGAAGAAGTCTCTTCTGCTCATCAGGCCGGCAATTAGCACCGTATGACTCTAAAAATACAGAAAAAAATGTAAATATTGTGATATATTATACAATTTAGAAATAATGTTTTTAAATTTATTATACTGTGAAGATTATCATTTATTTCTGTTATGCAAAGCTTGAATTTTTTTTAAAGCTCATTATCACACTGATCCTTTAGAAAATCATTCCTAATATGTTGATTCATTATCCAAGTTTGGAAACAGTTTTTTCTGCGCATAAATATTTTTTGCAGAACATGTTGCTACTTTTTTTAGGAATACTTTTGATGAAAAAAAGTAAAAAAAAAAAAACGTAAACAAAACAAAGAAAAAAAATGAAAGCTATGTGTTTTAAAATATATATATTTTTTAGGCTATCAATATTACCCTATACGGTCAGTTAATATTGTGGGGTGCACTCATTTTTTATTTTTCTTTTCTTGTTTTTTAAAATAAAAAAAAAAAATCATCATGCTTTTATATATTTCAGCAAGGAGGTGGTAAAAATTGGATAGAAAAGAGAAGTGTGGAAATGAATATTATTATTATTCTTAGACATTTTTTTTTGTTATTTAGAGTAATTAAACTGCAATGTAGACTGTTAACTTTGATGGATAAAATTATTGAGACAGCAGAACTCGTTGTGCGAACACCGTCATAATAAATGTCAGAATATAGAATGATTTCAAATGTGATGGATGATAGTCAATGGAGTGTTACATGGACACTGAAGGCGGATAATGCTGCTGAAAAATTCAGCTGCCCGCTCACAGGAATAAATGATTTTGTTTTAAAGTATATTCAAATAGGAAAACTATTATTGTTTACAGTTGTAATAATATTTCACAATATTACTGTTTTTTTCTGTATTTTGATCAAATAAATGCGGGTAGGCTGTGATGGAGAGAAAGAGATTCTTTCAGAGAAAAAACACATAAAACTAGTAATGTTTCCCAATCTTTTGGTCTGTAATGTGTACCAGTAACAATTACATACATTTTATATTTTACCATAAGCATTATATTAAAACTAAAAAGGTCTTTAATAATAAATATCATGAATCAGCTCTTTTTATTGTCTTATTCCTCTTAGACGTCATCCCCCTTTCTCTCGTCTGTTGTAAAGCACATATTAACTGCGGGTAAAACCGCTCAACTTTATATTCCTCATCACTCTGATTCTTCAGACGAAACGAGCCTCTCGACTGAATCCTAATGGAAGGAAAAGCAAGTTAACGACTCATGAAATCGATAAATATTTAAGATGCTGTCACTGTTGCTGGTGTGGACTCAGATAAAGCGTGCCGTCGCTCTCTGACCTGCCCTCTCTCTCACCTGCTGTATCTGTTTATAGAGGCCATCCGTCTGATTCTGCCATTAATAACCACTAGCTGCGCAAGCAAATGGATTCAGAAATAGACAGTTTAATGTTCCTTGTGAAAAGAAAATGTTTCGTCTGAAAACGAGCGTGGCTGAAATGAGTTGCATCTGTCTCTGCCTCTGCGGCAAGGTGAATTGAGAAGTTGTTTTGAAAAGCTAAAGTTGTGATTATTCAGAGAGCTTTGTAGAACGTCTCAGTCTCACATTTGCATTTCATTGCCTATTTTAATTCTTACGAGATATAGTTGAGTCAGAATCATTAGGTCGGGTACCCTCCCACGCTATCATGATTTTCAAAAGATGGACATTCCCAGTGTTATCTGTGCGAACACACTGTGAAGCGTGAAGTCGCGAGATGTGTGCTAGGGGAGGGCTGCCGGCTGCAATCATCATTTCTGCAGAGCGTCGCAACAGAACTCAGAGTGCATTCTGGGCCTTTGGTGGTCTTTGACGAGCAGAAGTGAAGCGGGACACAATGAAACCCAAACTTCTGTAATAAAACAGTCCCCCCGCTTACGGACACGATCAGACAACGAGGCTCATTACATCTGACGACTGGAGGCGCACACAGCCACACACACACATGCACGCCACTCCCCACACACCATGAACCGTGTGGGAGGACACCACACACACACACACACAAACACCGACCAAACACACAAACACACACACACACACACGCACGCACTCAACACACACTCAACAGACACACTCACAGACCCCCCAAACACAAACAACACACACACCCCACACGACAGAACAACACAACACCCCCCCCCCACACCACCCACACACACAATCACAGAAACACACACACACGCACGTGTGGAGGCCACACACAAACACACACACACAGAGTAAAAGCAATTAAATAATGACCAAAAAAGCAATTATTAAAACAATTTAAGAAAAGAGTTTATTTTAAAATTAAAATTCAAATCAGGAAGGTGAACATAATAGCTAAATCAAAATTATTCATAAACACTAGAATATAATAGTATATAAAAAAATTTATTTCTTTATTTATTTATTTATTATAAAAATAACAGTCAAAATGTCACTTGTGGACTACAGAAAAAATATGAAATATGAAACAAAAAAAATTAAGTACTAACAATGAATTCTATTGCATTAAGCTGAATAAAAATTAAATTAAATAAATGTCTATTTCAAAAATGGCAAAAACAATCATAAAACTCAAATAATATAATTACTAACACTTGGATAAATGAGAATAAAAGGAAGAAATTAAGGCTACATTCAAAATAGTATGATAAATAAATCTATTTACAACATGTCATAGAGTGTTCTAATCCTAAACTGTTTAACAAAAATCGTTAATGTTTAATAAAAAGTGATACTACATTGCATCATATCACTATATGAAAGAATTACAAAATGTATAATGATTGAGACTTAAATATAGAATATAAACTAATTGAGATAATTTTTGGACGCTTGACAGATTTAAATTCTTGTAATGAAAACACTCAGTATTTTAACTATCACAAAAAGGATTTTTTTACTAAATAATCTAATCTAATCTAATCTAACTAATTGACTGTGAAATACGTGTGCGCATTCACATGCTCCTTTGAGTGATGATATGGTCACGCTTGTAATATCCTCTGTGCTCCCGTGTGTGGCTGAACCTTCCGGAATAGATTACATTCATCCTGCAAATCAAATCAGTGCACGAGTGTTCTGACCTCGTGTGTTTTACACAGATTGCCACTGTGGGTATTGAACGCGCCCAATGACATCTGAGGGACACAATCAATCAACAATTCAATCAATCAATCAATCAATCAGAGCAATCAATCCTGTGGAATCAATCCAGTCCTCTACGGTTCTTGCAGAATGACCCAGCTCTCGCATATCATCTGTCGATGTCTGCATGACCTAGAGCACGCATCTCTCATGGAGTTGGAAATATGTGTCCTTGTGTCTGCTCCCGTGCTGGTTTATCAGGCTTTGGCTGATATAACCAAAACCACATATGTGATATGAATTAATGAATCGAAGGCCCTGCTGGTGCATCTTGTCATAACAGCACACACAGTCAACACCAAGCACACAGAGCTCAAATCAGGACTCCAGCTGATCAGTGAAACCGACTTGTTCTGACCAGTCACCTCTTGTTGTTTGTTCATGCATAGGGTAAGCCCTGCCTGTGACTCATGCTCGTGAGATCGAATAACTCGACCAAGACGGACGCACCTCAATGTGAGATGCGTTCTGGGCGGTGAGAAGCGAGCTTGGGCACGGTGGACACACAAAGCACACACCTCCAACAGCCATCTAGGATTTCAACACTAATGTGCACCAAGGAGTCACGATAATGGCCCTGGAGACAGTTAACTAGTTTAGTTGCTAGAGAATATATCTCTCTCCAGCGGACAGCAGCTGTGGACGGATGTTCTTCCCATAGAGGAACACAATCAATCTGTAAATGAGGCTTCAGATAAACAGGCCGTATCTGAGATGCTCTGCAGGTCAGGAGGTTATCTGAAGACTCACTGAATGAATGTGGACTAATAGGACTAACAGTTTGGAGACATTCATGATTAACCTAAAGACTTTATGGTGTGTGTGCTAGTATATGCACATGTGAGCAAGTGTGTGCATGCATGAGTGTGTGTGTGTCTGCATGCTTGTGTGTGTGCATGTGTATACATATGCATGTGTGTGTGTATTTATGTGTGCATGCATATGTGTGTGTGAGTGTGTGCGCATGCATATGGTTGTAAGTGTGTGTGCATGCAAATGTGTGTATGTATGCATTTGTGTGTGCATTGATATGCGTGAGTGTGTGTGTGCATGGATTTTTTACTTGTATGTGCGCATGCATATGGGTGTGTGTGACTGTGAGTGTCAGCATGCAAATGCGTGTATGTATGCATTTTTGTGTGCATTGATATGCAGGTGTGTGTGTGTGCGTGCATATGAGTGTGAGTGTGTGTGCATGCATATGTGTGTGTGCGTGTGCGTGCATATATGTGTGTGTGTGCATTCATATGTGTGTGTGTGTGTGAGTGTGTGCATTCATGTGTGTGCTCAGATATGCATGTGTGTGAGCATACATATGAGTGAGACTGTGCAAGCATATGCGTGTATGTATGCATTTGTGTGTGCATGTGTGTGTGTGTAATTCATGATATGCATGTGTGTGTGAGTGAGTGAGTGAGTGTGAGTTTGAGTGAGTGAGTGAGTGAGTGTGTGTGTGTGTGTGTTTGAGTGTGTGTGGTTGGTGTAGAAGTGCCAACCACGACAATTTCATTAGCGTGACACGAGGGGCCTTTAATTAAGCAGGAAATGGGGAAGAGCCGCAATGGCAAATTGAATTCATCTGCTGCGGCTTAATGGAAGTGCCACGCCATAAATTCCCGCAAGCCTCTTAGAGAAGCACGAAGCTAATGCAAAGAGACACTGCGGCCAATGAGAGAAATACATGCGCGCTTTGTTAAGCTGCGCACACAGACATTGGAGAAAATCACGCCAATACGAGGACAAAGAATCAGAGGAGTGGCATGATGGGAAGTGGAAGGGCGAGTAGGAGAAATGCCGAGGTCGCGCAGCATGTTAAGAAGCTCTGTGCTCGTCTCGCTGTTCTTTAAGAGCCCGTGCTGCATTCCTAGTTACATCAGACATAACCCGTGCTCGATGATGGGATTTTAACGGCTGTGCTGATTCAGCACTGCAGGCTTTTCCATTACTGACAGAGTGACATCACAAAATTACATCACAAAATACACCATTAATTACATATTGCATCAGGCTTAAAAAAATCCATGGTGCTATCGTTCCCCAGTTGTATCCAGGATCTCACAGAACCTCCTTCTCTCTACCACCTCCCAGATCACCATTCAGGCGATAAATAATACTCATCCATAGGCTACAGCCCACTTTATAATTCACAATATATAATAATCTAATTCTCGATCTTAGTGTTATGTGTAAGTCACTTTAGATAAAAGCATCTTTTTTTGCGCCGTGCTCCACCAGTCATTCCTATCCCACTACGTCCATCGACGGACAGAAGATCACGTGTCCGATTCGCACAGCATCCCGAGGCTAGACCCAAGAGAACCTCGCCGAGCGTCACATGTACTAGAAAAATTATTATAACTAAATGATCATGCACATCATCTGCATCCGCGGTCGTCCCGTGGGACACACTCTACAATTATCAGACGACATAGACAGGCTCTATTAAACAATTAAACCGCTGGGTGATTTGATGTATAAGAGCCGGTGTTGAATCTTTGTCAATTACTGCAAAACATAATCTGAGGTTAACACAAAAGTCAATAGACTGATGTTAGACAGCTAATGGAAGGCTGCTGGGAAATATAACCGATTTAGCATTCAACACCGCTGCGGATTGAGCTGCTGCAAACCCCCAGTGTGCCTCAGGGACAGAGAAAAACACGAGAGATGAACGGCATACAGCTTTAACATCAGAAAACTTCAGCTACATCAGCTCCAGCAGATTCAGACGAAGCACAGATCAGGACAGACATTTATTTTATTATTTTGTTTTATTTTATTTCATTGCATTCTTTTTTTTTTATTATTTATTTATTTATTCAAATTAAAGTGCACACAGCTTCTCCTGGACAAATCTGATGCAGCAATAGCAGAATATATTGTGACAAATTGAGCCAAGATGGTGACTATGAATAAATATATTCATTTTCTGATCAGGAAGGCGTGTGTGTGTGTGTGTGAGTGTGTGTGTTTCTCTCAAGGGACTCTAATTGAATTGGAGGGAAGATCCCGGCTGCTTCTCAAATGCAGATGCAGTGGAGCTGCAAACAAATCAAACGTGTCTCAAATGTCTCATGTCAGCCTGTCAGAGTTGAGTGACACGCCGTGAAATTGATTGACGCTTCAGATGTGACGGCCTGAATATTACTGCCACATCAAAGCCGTCATTAGTGTGTGGTTAACTGGATGGCTTGTGGAAACATCTTCTGAACACTGTGACCTGATTGCAGTTGTGAATCATGTGTTTATTCCAGGTTCAGTGCTGAAGGTCCAGTCTTACCGTCTGAGAGCGTGGTGATGAGCGTGTCTGTATCGGAGAGGCCGGGCCCGTGCCGATTGACCGCCAGCACTTGTAACGAATACTCTGTGAACTTCTTCAGTCCCTCCATCCTGTAGCTCTGACCCACCACCTCCACGTTCTGACCAATAAAGAGAAAGAAACACCACAGCCAGACCACATTATGCTAATGAGTCTTCGTAAGGCCCCGTCCTACAGACGTCACCGACCAATCACCAGCACTCACCAGTCAGGCTTCTGTAATAATGTATCGTTAGAATTTCTAATTCTATCTTTCCTAATGTGAGATTGAACCAGGTCAGACTTCTGTAATAATACTACTAAACTGCCTTTTAAAGACATAATAATCAGTGGTGGCCAAAATGATTAGAACACTAGTATTTTCAGCAGCTAAAAATGGTTTGAAGTTAGTTATTTCTATCTTTTGCTGTAGTGTGTCAGTAGGAAATATCGGTTTACATTTAATTTTACCATTAATTGCTATAATTCAGTGAGGTTTTTGAGCTCCACACAGAGATGTCTGGACTGACATGAAGAAACAGAACAAACTGAGACAGACTCAATCCAGAAGAACTGTGTCTCCGAGACGCTTCAAGAAACCTTCCTGCAAAGCTCCTGAGAGAACTCTGCTCAAATGCACCGAGTGCAAAAGCTGCTTTAAACACAAAGGATGCTCCACCAAATGCTGATTTCATTTAGTTCATAGAAGTTAACTGATAAAGAAAACATTTTGATTAGATTACTGTAACTCATTTTGGCCAGCACTGTATTTATCAATGAATTCAGACTGTTTCAGTGTTTGTTAATCAGGTGGACTCTGACCTGCTCTTTTCCGGTGGACGTCTCGGTCCACAGCAGTCTGTAGCTCTGGATGGGGCCGCTGGCGTGGGACGGAGGATCCCAGGATGCTTGGATGGAGGTTGGAGACGCAGCTTCTGCCCGCAGGTTCTCCACTGGACCAGGAACCAGAACTACACCAACAATCACATCAGGATTGAACAGATGAGAAACTCAGAAACACATCAGCAGACCAGGAACACTGCCTCTTCGTGGGTTTGGATGTAATGCAAAAATGTTGTTCATTCATTTGCTGATATGGCTGCTGGGTATTTTTTTTTTGAGTGAGGTTTTAATTATATTTAATTTTAGTTTAGTTTGATTTTGCTGATATTGGTATTGGTGTGTTTATCTAAGCTTTGTTACAGTTAACACATTTTGTACTTAAATTTGGGAAAAAAAAAAAAGAAAAAAAAAAAAAAAAAAAAAAAAAAAAACGAAGAAAAAAAAAAAAAAAAAAAAAAAAAAAAAAAAAAAAAAAAAAAAAAAATAAAAAAAAAAAAAAAAAAAAAAAGAAAAAAAAAAAAAAAAAAAAAAAAAAAAAAGAAAAAAAAAAAAAAAAAAAAAAAAAAAAAAAAAAAAAAAAAAAAAAAAAAAAAAAAAAAAAACTGTTACACTTTATTTAATGTGGTCCTGTTACAGTCTAAATCATGATTTAAGTACTCGAAGTAATATTAATGAATCTACATGTACTACTATATGTTATGTTAGGACTAGGGTTTGTGCGTCAAGGGTTTACTTGCATGTAAGTATGCATTATATTTATTGTTATGATAATGGTAAGTGTAAGTGCAGTTAACCATCGTAACCTTACAAAATAAAGTGCTTTTAGATTTTGATTAATTTAGAAAAAAAAAAAAAAAAAAACTATATCTAGATTAATATTTTAACAATAATTATAAAAAAAGGGAAAAGAAAAAAAAAAAAAAAAAAAAGGAAAAAGAAAAAGAAAAAAAAAAAGGCAAAACAAACCAACCAAAAAGACTTTTAAACTTATAAAATTGACAAAAAAAAAAAAAACAAAAAAAAAAAAAAAAAAACACAAAAAAAAAAAAACAAAAAAAAAAAAAAAAAAAAAAAAAAAAAAAAAACAAAAAAAAAAAAAAAAAAAAAAAAAAAAAAAAAAAAAAAAAAAAAAAAAAAAAAAAAAAAAAAAAAAAAAAAAAAAAAAAAAAAAAAAAAAAAAAAAAAAAAAAAAAAAAAAAAAAAAAAATAAAAAAAAAAAAAAAAAAAAAAAAAAAAAAAAAAAAAAAAAAAAAAAAAAAAAAAAAAAAAAAAAAAAAAAAAAAAAAAAAAAAAAAAAACAAAAAAAAAAAAAAAAAAAAAACATACTGATTGATCTGAAACCTTCAAAAAAAAAAAAACAAAAAAAAAAAGAAAAAAAAAAAAAAACAGAAATATAAAAATAAAAGTACTTTTTTTAAACATTTGATTTAACTTTGAAAAACTACTGATAAACGTTTTATTTTTACTTTTATTAAATAGTTTTGGTTGGTGTGGTTGGTTTTTTTTGTTGTTTTAGTCATTTTTTATTTTATATTTTATCTATTCTTTTTTTACTATGCCTCATATAATTTTAAGTTCCAGCTTTTTTCATTTTTTTTTTTTTTTTTTTTTTGATTTTATTTTGAAACTTATTTACGAGACCACCACTCAACCCGTAAACTGTACCCCCCTGCCGCATTTGGATGTCTATTGTAGTATTGTATTTATATATAATGCCCAACTGTAGCTGAAATAATAAAAATCCGTTTATTATACGTTTTTTTTATTATGGATTTTATGTATGTTATGTATATATTTATTTATCTATTAGTTATTGAGTTAGTGATTTTTTATGTTTTCAGTTCAGTACAATAATCCCTGTTTACGATACTGATACACATGAGAGAGGGTCGCCGGGCTGCGGTGAGGATAACATGATAACACATCATTGTGTGCAAGCGGGTCTTTCTGTATGCAGATGGAGGCTCTACATTTACACATCATTATTCATATTTCCAGAGCTGGATAGTGGTGTTTTTTCTTTCTGGCTGTTGGTGCGAGAAAGAGCTGCAGTCTGGACAGGGGAAAAGGTCAGGCGGGGCCTCACTGGCCTCTCAAATCTCAGCACCCACTCACCATTAATTAGACACGTGTTACTTTTGTTAAACAGAGCCGAGTGAGCATTTTAGGGTCGTCACCCCCCCCCTCCACCCAGTTGAGTGTGTCTGGTGCGTTTGGTGTGTGTGGTGTTGTGATAATATACATGAAATCTTTTTCACGCTGCTACTGGTGTGTGTCCTTCAGGAGGAAAAACAGAGCCATTAGGGCATGTTCAACCATTCTGAACAGGGACCGGCTGGCAATTACAGAGATCTGCACGCATCATCACAATCCGCAAACACCCGAGACTTTCAGTCCTCTCAGAGGTGACTGAGGCGTCTTCACAAGTTCTCCAGGCATTACATATTTGGGTGTATTATATTTGCGAGTTCAGTCACGACTCTTGCAGCACTCGGGTTTGCCTGTTGGACAGTGGATTGGACTCTGAGCTCCTCTCCGGGGGGCCCTGCCTGCTCGCTTTTGTTATTTTTACGCCCCCACCCTGAGGATCGGGGTAAGTGGGTGGTGGTACGGGGGGTAGGGTAGTGTGGGGTAGCGGAGTGGGGTGGGTTTGTCGGGGTCAAAGGCCCCCTCGGGTCTGAGGATTACTGACCGTTCCTTCAGAGCTGCAGACTCTCGGCCCTCCGTCACAGGTTCACCGCGGCGCTCCCTGACAAACACACACACCACATCAAGCGTTTGAACCTGTCCTCATCAAACAACTTTATGTTCAATTTAGTGAGCACCTAATCCAGATCTTTAGACATCTAATGTGACAGCATTGAAGCATTAGTAAGCACACTTTGCTCATCTCTAAACATTATATGTTGGCTAATTTTGTTCATCTTTTAAATTTATTTTCAGTGAGGAAGAGAATAATGGCCTTCTTCTTCTAACTCTGCTTTTACTGTTTGAGTCCTGGTAACTGTTAATTAATGAACACCAAACCTAACAGCAGTAACACATTGCACAACAAGAGTTTTTCGGTTTGTTTGTGTTTATTTCAATGCGGTTAACATGGTTAGCATTTAACCCATTACAACAAGGTCTCGTTTTTTTTTGTTTTTTTGTAGTTGGATGCAAGACTCAGGTTTTAGTATTACAGCAACCACCTAGCCCCATTTACCCAGCAATGAAAACAAGCAATAAAGAATATATATTATGAATAGCATTATAAATATTGTATAAATTGGGTTTGGTTAATTAAAAACACTACAACACCCGCTACCTATCAGCCTCACACAAACTGCACTGACTAATTGCTTTCTAAACCCCCCGATACCAACTCTTCATCCACAACTTTAACATATACACGTAGATCAGTGGGTTTCATATCTGTCAGTCACTGCTTTGTCTCAGGCAGCTGGAGCATGACTCACACCTGTAACCCCCGCGTGGCATGCCTCCTCAGAATCTCAAACATACACAGATGGATGATTTATGAGGAGGTCAATCGATATAGGCTTTTTTTCTCTGGTTCGATTGCCGAAGAATGTTGCAGGAAAATTAGATGCGATTTTTTTATTTTTTTGGGCCTATATGTTTTGGCGATTTTTTCTCCCTTCATCCTCATAAAAGAGAGTTTGAGTGGGTAATGATTATTGCTGGGTGTTTTTAAAAGACCAGTAATTCCGTAGTTAGGAGAACTAATTTCATAGAGTAATAATACATAGCTCAAAACTTAAGCACCCTCTCAAAAACAGTTTTTGAAGCATGCTTGTTTGTTTATGTTTGTTGACACACCAGTTGTTTTTGAAATACAAGAATTGATTCTATGATTGTTCACGGGACAATTTTCATGAGGGCGAGAAAGTTAAACATGCACGGTCTTTTAGCCAGCCCAGAAGGTTCATCCTGAGGTCGAACGTGTTTCTGCTTTCACATGCAAATGAATCCTTGTTGCACTTATGAATATGATTACTTTCCGGCAATCAATTCTAGTAGGGGGTTAAAAAACATGTAATTATGTCAGAAATGGCCCGTTTTTCCCTTGTCATTGCTAGCTGAAGCTGTGTGTCTCATGCAGCCAGAGGGAGAGAGATTATACTGTATGGCTTCAACCCCAAAAAAATGCTTTTAGCTGCCCGCAGATGTGCCTGTCTAATAAATCGGCCCCTAATTTGCCGCACGCGCAAATCAGCGAATGAGATTAATTAAAAATTGGTCAAAAAATTGTCCAATGTACCGGCTGGCAACCAATTGGTCGACCTCTAGATGTGATGGGCTCTGGCTGCAGAGCAAGGTTGGAATCACATCCAAGCAAGTTCTGCCTCTCGTTCCTTTCTTCCTGGAGGTTGCATGAGGAGGTGGTGGACACGACGTCAGGCCGGCCCCCTTTATTTTACGGGCCCGAAGAGGAAGACGTCCCAATCTCCTCATCCTCATCCTCACTACTTCTGATGGGGATATGCGGTACTAGGCGGAGTATCGTGGGGGACACCATTCCCCCCAGATGTGAGAGGAGACGAGAGTGGTTACAGTGCACTGTGCCTGCACAAAACAAAACACCCAACCCATGGCAGAACAGAAAAAATCGCGCGTGGTCTCCCATTCAAAAAGCCTGTGAGCTGGCGGCAGGGTCTTCGCTGTCAAAGGGCTTACAGTTGTTTGGGTGCAGGCCAGGCGCCCTCTGCCTGTGCATGACGTGGGGCTATCATGCAGGCTCCACCAAAAACCACCCAAGCCACTAACTCTAAAAAGTATACCAACCCCCCCGGGTTGATGCAGGAAACTGCACACAATAAGGACTGACTTCTGCTCTACGGCCGCGAATTTGGAAAAGTCATGTTGGCACGGTCAGCTCAGGAAGGGCTTGGGCTCCAAAAGCAGTGCTATCTCTGGGTTCACCTGTTCGAGCTGAGAAGACTGGCTGACCCAAACAGTATGTTTTTCGCGATGCCCGTCCTTTATCCCAGTGCTGACCTGTCAGCCAACACGTTATTGCGGACTTTGGGCCCAGCAGTTCCTCAGCAAGTCTACAGAAGCAGACGAGGGCCCAATTCAACAACATACTGCATTGGAGTGATCTTTACACCTGCCACATGTGCTGAGGGGGGGGGGGGGGGGGGGTGGGGGGACACTCATGAGAGCCAGCCCACATCGAGGCCTCTCTCGCAAGGCGTGCAGCGCCCACCGGTTTGTTCCAGACCAGCCGCTAAGTCCTCAAGGAAAGAACGGCAAGCGGCCCTGACACAGGCAAACCCGGAGATGTGGGTGACTGCTCTTTTGTTAGGAGATGTCGAGGATTAGCGCACGACATCTTCCCGGAAGAGGGCACAGGTGGAGATCCTGTTCTCCCTTTTCTTTTTTTTTCCGCTGCAGACTTCACATCCAGCAGTAGCACAACTTCGGATTAAAGAGCAGTTTCCATTTGATCCAGGGTTATCAGACTCTGCACCAGAACCCGGCCTGGCGTGTGCATACGTGTGCTGTTGACACATTTCTTGTGCGAACCCGAGCACAAGGCGTACCCTAACTTACGTCAGCCTCCCTATAGGTCCAGGTAGCCACATGAGATACGACAGTCTCAGGTGCACTCTGGAATTCCACAACGCCGTCGTGCCACGCGCATGTCTTCGATCCTGCCCCGCTCCATCCTGGTGACCCTTCCAGCCTCGGTGTGTGAGTCAGGATTTCGGTACCGGGATGCTGACGGCCTCCTGCCCCATCCCGCGGTCGAGAGAGCCTTGGTAGCTGCGTAGATATCGCGCGCTACCCAACCTCGCTCCTGCGCAGCCCTTGTGCTGGCGCGTATACGACCCCGATGGGGGACCCACGACACTTCACACACGAAGTGCAACCAGACCTTATGGTGGACCGATTCTCTTATACTCCCAGGGCCTGCGCCAAGGTGACCCTCCCCAGACAGTTGGTTCAGTGGGTGTCCTCGAGACTTTGGTGGCAGCCCGAGGCGCCCCTGTCCTGTCGAGCGAGACCTGACTGAGTCATTACCTGTTGGGGGCTAGAGAGGATTGTATGACACTAAAGGCGCGCCTGTGGCATCCAGTTGAGATGCAGTCCCGAAGTATGGTTCTGATAGTCCTTAACTCATCTGTACCCAAACAAAGGCTGATGGCCTTCGGCCGTCGATACCCTGGCGTCATGGCGGATTGTGAAAATTCAGGGCCCTTTTGAAAGCTTCTGGTTAAGATGTTGATGTAGACATGCATACATCATGCTGCATTCAACCTAAGGATCGTGTGTTGCAGCTATTTGACCCGAAGGACGCTTCACCCTCAAGGTGTCTACCGATCCCTTCGTCGACACCTTCTCCATTCCTAAGGGTTTGCGTTTGGAGGGAATTAGTGCCATTGGCAGTACAAGGGCTCTTGTCCCCCCCCATGTCTTTTATGAGAGGTCCACCGGGGAGGGGTGCCCTTACCCGGTATAGGGAAGGCAGCATCAGGCGATCCTCAGGATCAATGGTCCCGACGGTCGTGAGAAACATTTTGTGGTGTGCGATCAAGCCAGAGCTCGCGCAAGGAGAGTCGCTGGTGGATTGCTCCTCCGTCACATCAGCCAGTTACCTGTGCCGTTTGGATCAAACTGGGAAAGATTTGCTAGGCTCTCTCCCCGTGCAGAGAAACTCTTTTCTTTGTATGGAGTTAGACTCTGTGTGTATGATGGCCAAGTCTCACCACTGAGTGTGCCAAGTCAGTTCTGAACTGCCCTGAGTTTCCTTAGTGTAGTGGAGGACGGTGGGTACCGCTGAAACCATTTTTCAAGAGGCTCCTTGGGCATATGGACATCCGCCAGCCAAAAAAAAAAACAGTCGCCCCGGCTCGAGATTTGCTTCATATGAGGCCATTTTCAGCTCTGGTTACACTCCTGAGTTACAGATGTGCATGTAAATCATTGAGCCCCTGGTCAGACCTTGCCTTTCTAAAGGCCAGGGTACCCTTAGAACAAGTGTCTAACAAAAAACAAATTCTGGAAGGAACAGAGGATGTAATGTCACCGTACCAACGACCTTGAACCATCCCCCCCCCCCCAATGTTTGCCAGGCTAGTTTCTTGGCTTCTCAGCATAAAACCTGATAATTAGAGGCACATTTTGCTTTGATTTGATATACTTGTATTAATTTATCCGGGGAAAATCCTTGGTACTGCATACTCCACAAGAACAATAAAATAAACAAAGAAAAACATACTAAGAACATACAACGCGATACTACACAGTATGGTAATTGCAATTAAACAGTCTAACTGCTGTTGGAAGGAAGGACATTCGAGGAGCGACTCCCTTACACCATGGATGTACCAGTCTATTGCTGAAGGAACTACTCAGGGACAACACAGCATCTCATGCCCAAAGGGGGTGAGAGATGGGTTGTTGATAAATGGACTTCTACTTAGACAGGGCAGCATTATCTCTGCTCTCCCCACCTCCCTCGATAGTATACCAAAGGACATTCCAGAGGATAGAACTGGTGACCCTTTTAACAAAGGTGTTATTATGGTCGCCTGGTATATACACATGCACGGCACGGCAAGACTGGCTCGCACATGCAAAATCCACTAGCCATATTTGCACTGGTGTTTTCTCCTTAATCAGAGATGATTGGGGATCCTGAGTAAAACACATGTCATCATTGACATACTGTCTCCATTCCTCCATCAAGGAACGAGGGTTTATGTTACATAACCGAGGACGTTCACTTTCCAATCCAATATATAGGAAAATTATAATAAATTTTTTATCAACCATATATATCTAATATATATATATATATATATATATATATATATATAGTTTAATCTTATACACATATACATGTGTGAAATATAAGAACAACACTGTTAATTAAATATAGGTCAAAATTTATATATTATTTTGTATTAATTAATGTAATATTTTTGAGTCTTTATACTTATACACACACATATGTGAAATATAAAAACTGAGTCAGACAACAATTCAATAAAATTAAACATGTTTCTATGTGTATTACCAGCAGGAATATTTCATAAATGCGGGATGGATTAGGATGTGATTATCGCAAAAACATTATAGTATTTCTCAAGCACAGCAGAACACGTGACCTCTGTGTGATTCCCTCTCCTCTGAGAAGAAGAAGATGCCAGTAGATCAGGATGGCTAGCCTCAGTGTGCTCCCTCCGTGGGCCATAATGCCAGCTGAGGCGCACATCTGGCCACTGGACACGGAGACAAAGGCCACATCACGAGGAGTCAGAGGGGTAGGACGCTTCTGAGCTCGGGGTCACTGGTGGGGGAGTGCAGGGAAATTAATGGAAAACAGTAGTCAAAGATGAAATTGCGGGGCAGCTGGGGGGGCGGGGGTGGGGGCGTGGCCCTGTGACCGGGGCCTGGAGGGCTAAGAGAGGAGGCATAGAGGGGCATGGTGGGGGGAGGGCAACACAACAGAACGAGAGGATTGTGGTTGAGCAATGAAATGAGGAAAGATCAAGGAAAAGAAACACACACAAAACAGGAAGACATCAGGAAGGAAAAGAAAAGATGAGCGATAAGGAAGATCACAGCTAATGAGAGTCAGGCAGCAGTAAAACACAGCAGATCAAACACACACACGGCACGGATGGGGGGAGGCAGCCGAGAGCAGCGAATAGCCGGTTCTACCCAGTCCGCGTTCGCTACCATTCCATGCGCAGAACACAACTGCTCTCAGATCAGACTGGGATGAGATACATGTGACCTGAATATCGGCTGGGATAACTTTGGACTCTTCATTCCTCCTGGTCCTGGGAGGGCGTGAATCGATAGTGAAATGATGTGTGTGGGTAGGTGTGTGAAGTGACTGTTGTGTGTGTGTGTTGTGTGTGATGTGCTTGAAGGTGTATCACAGCGGTTCTCGCGAGTGAGATTCTCATCAATCGTCACAGCGACACATTCACACTCAAAAGACAACACCACACCGCTCTCACGCAGCTGGAATTATCTGGTAACAACCACAAACAAGCCAGTGGGGGTGTAAGTAGTGATGAACAGAGCACATTTCCTTGACCAATCACACACTCAGATTAAACACGTCCTGTCCAGAAGCCATAACCTCACAGTCATCGCTCGCTCCGAGACTCATTCTTCAAGACTCCTACTTAGCTATCAGTACAAAGCTACCTCACTATCTCATTCTGTTCACAAGGCTGCATTTATTTGAGCGTAGATATATTACTCATTATACTTCTCGTGTAGGTATATTATGTCGTCGATCAGATCTTGTGATAAACGAGCGGATATTCTCACAAGAAAATGCAGCAAACTAGAAGAATGTTATTTCGCTACGCTATAATGAATTTAACAGGCGCATGGTGAAGAGTCTCTTCCAGTAGTATGACTAGGGGGATACATCACATAGACTAGTGGCTACCCACGAACTGTAATTTTTCTTACTTCTTACTATACATTGGAATCGGGTCGCCTGAGCTTCGCTTTTCTGCTCGCAACCGTTGGGCCCTCTGGTCCTCCCTTCTACCCTAAGACATCTATCAGGGTATAGGGTTTAAGTACAGTATTTTGCTCTCTCATATTTTATGCATTCTTTTCTGCAAAGATATTTAACAGATGGATTTGTTTTACATTTACACCATGCTGAACTTTGTGCTTGGAATAGAACTTTCTTTAACGAAATGGTTCATAAAGAATGTAAAGAGAATGCTTCTTCAATAAAAAATAAAAAAAAAAAAAAAAAATCTTTGAATCGTCAAATGTATCTTTTTCTGTCCAACAGACTATTCCACTCAAGAAAATAAAGGGAAGCACTCCGTCCGCTTCTTCTGTAGTGCCACTGGTTATTACATGTGGTGTCACCTCAGGGTTCACGCTTTGGCCCCGCTGTTGCTCGGTTCCTTTCACATTGCATATGTTAGCCACTAATTCTATATTTAGGAGAATGATTGTGTCATATCATTGATGATACAAAGCTTTACATACCATTTAGGTGCAAAAACAGCTCTGCGAATACAATCATTAATAGCCTGTCTCCAAGAATTGAAAACATGGCGAACTCAAGATAAGTTTGTCTTTCGTTCATCTGAAAGATGACACAAACACAAATCGTTCTTTCTTTTTAATCTCATCACAGTTTGATTATTGCAATTCCACTGCATCACGGGCTGCCTGTCATCTATTCATAGACCTTCAAATAGGGTCCATAAACGCAGCAGCCCGCTTGAAACCACATCACGGGCCAATTTTACGTTCTCTGCACTGTGCTACCTACCTATTCATTATTGCATTGAATTTCAAAAAATGTGTTTGCATCCAAAGTGTTATACAATGTCGCTCCTCAAATACCTTTCAGATTGTTGATTACCAAACTACAATCCTGTCAGATCACTCATCGAGCAGATCACAGACTACTCATCTACTACAGGTACCCAGATCTAGGACTGCAATGCAGTGGGATAGAGCTTTTGCAGTAGCTGACCCATGTTATGGAACAACTGCTATTATCTATTAGAACAAAGCGCATCACAGTGTCCCAAGTTTAAAAGTCTTTGTAGAAAACCTATTTGTATTCTTTTTGTGCTTTGTAGTGTCCTGTGAATGTGTTTTAATTTGGGTGATGGTCTTACATTAAATTTTTGTGGGCCAGCACCTTGCTCAAATGCTTTATAAATAAATAAAACTTGAAACTTGAAATATTCTGAAAAAATAAAAAAAATAAAAAAGACTGTATTTTGCCATCTTGGGCTCAGCGTCCTAGTTTCTCTCTGGTCTTCTGCTCAGGTGGTTAAAGCGTCCCAAACATCAGTTCTGTATTTCAGTGGGCGGCTTATTTCTTGAGCACACATGCTCCTCCTGGATAACACAGAGCACATTAGCGCTGGAGCTCCTGACTGTGAAGTACACACAGCTGCTGGAGGAGCATGTAAAGTGTCATTGCGATAGCGAGCCAAGATAGAGACTACGATTCTGTGTGCAGTGGAGCAGACAAATGCCTCCCCTGAACACTTCTGCACTCTGAGGAGAACATGGCATCAAGGCCCTTCAGGAGAGATTTTCATCACAGTGAGGTGAAACTCTGAGAACATGAGACAGAGTCAGCTTACTCACATTACTATAATTGCTATAGTTCAATCACAGATCATTACACTGAGCATCACGCATGCAGTATTTCATTCACAAACACAGTGAACGATTCAGTGAGGTCCTGTTCGGTATAATTCATGTGCTTTTCATAACACATCAGTTCAAATCCACTGTACGTAAAACTCATATTTCGGTGATCAAATACCATTTGGGTGTAATGAATACAGGAAAATGGAGGCGTGATATCATGAAAGAGAAAGAAGTTTAATGTAGCACTAATGTATTGACATCTTCCGCGGGTTTGCTTTCTTATTTAAATTAAAGACTTATTTGTTTATTACCAGGCTTAAATCAATATTACAGGTTGTTTATTAATTTTTTTATTTGTTAGCAAGCATAATATGAAAAATAGTGAATGTCTTTATTTGTTTCAGTCAGTATTTCAATATTTGCTCTTCATAAAGACACTCAGAAGTGAGAATGAGAATCTACAAACACACATTCAAAACCTCCGGAAATCATTTTATTATGCCGATCTGCTGCTTAATAAACATTTATTTTCTTTTTTATTTACCATTTGTATTATCAGTTTTGAAACAGTTCATATTTGATGCCTTTTAATTTATCAGGATAGTCAAAACAACAGCATGTATTTAATAAAAAATGCAGTAAAAATTTTAAAAAATATTATTAGAATGTAAAAACATCTGTTTTCTGTGTGAATTTCTGTTAAACTGTAATTTATTTCTGTGATGTGCAGCTGTATTTTCAGCATCATTGCTCCAGTCTTCAGTGTCACATGATCTTCAGAAATCATTCTAATATGATGATTTAATACCGAGAAACATTTGATTATTATCAGTGTTGAACACAATTAAGCCTGCACAATATTTCCTTTTTGTGGAAACCGTGAGATGCATTTTATTTTTCAGGATTCACAGATGAACAGAAAGTTCCAAGAGAGCAGCATTTATTTGGAAATAGAAAATCTTCTGTAACATTTTAAATGTCTTTTGATCAATTTAATGATTCCTTGATAAAATTAAAATATGAATTTATTACAAAATCAAACATTTTTTATAAGGTAGTGTATATTAGGCAACAGTACTGAATGTCCTGAACCCTAACAAGTGTAAGCTTCAAATACTCAATAATTCAGGACTGAAAGCACGACAACGCCTGTAATTCGTGCTTATCACTATGGTAACGGTGGGTGGGATCATTACGCTCTAACAGAACACTGCATGGAGAAAGCAGCCTGTAAAAGATTGAGCAGGTGAAAAGGCTAAGTGTGCTTGTTCTTTTTCAATCTTAAGACAGATGAGAGAAAGCCTTTGGATCTGATGTTAATATCAAGCTGAATCACATCAGATCATTAGTCACTAATCTACTTCATCTTCTCAACTCATTTTTCTGACCGCCACTCGACTACCTTGCCTCGCCTCAAATGTGTTTCATGTGTATTTACAGCATCTGCTGATGACAGCACTCTCCAGATTCAGTCGAAGCAAACACAAAGCTCAGGGAAATATTCACATGAAGCATCAGCATCATGAGACTACAAGCTATTTATTATTACTTCCACACATCCATGAAATGGCCAAGAAAAAGGAAATAGAAAGAGATGTCACCAGGTACAGATCCCTGATTTATCACATCAGACTGCACGCATACTAATAGTAAACAAACTGGAAATTTAGTAGCCATTTTATTGACCACCTCACTATTAACCAGCAGTAATATTAATAGCAATTGGCTGTTTATTAGTACTGTACTATAAAGCACAATTGACAGTGCTTTTTATTCTTGCATGAGAATAGATCCCTTAATCCACCCCACACTTCCAACTAACAACAACTACCTACTAACTATATTAATTACTGAGGTAAAAGTCATAGTTAGTTAGTTAATAGTTAGAACTGGAACTTAAAAATAAAGTGTGATAATATGAACTTCAGTATCACAGCCACAGTGCACACAAAATTTTGATCGGTAAGATATTTAATGTTACTGAAGAAGCTCCTTCCGGCCCACCAAAGCTGCATTTATTTGATCAAAAATACACTAAAAAATTGCAAAATATTATAAAAAATGTAAAACATTGCTTTTATGTGAATATCTATTAAACTGTAATTTATTTCTGTGATCAAAGCTGAATTTTCAGCATCATACTCAGTCTTCAGTATTCCACCTGAATATCACCTCAAAACTGGTCTGATCTGATCACAAACAAGTTCATCAATGCAATTTAATGCAGCAAGATCACCAGATCCAAACTCACATTTAGACATCACCACAAAACGCATTTAAAGCCATACAACTACTTCAAATTGCACTTTAAATACAAAAATATAGGGATGATCATATAAAAAGTCAGTGAGATGTAAATGATAGTGAAGAGTAAAAACAGATTAAAAATAGCTGCTTATGAGTTAAAATATGCATAGATATTGCAAAAAATCAGGGCTTAATTTGCAAAATGTTTGATGAATCGTTGGTGGTTATTTGTAAATTAACAGCTAACAATACTCCTGCTCTATGATCCTTAATAAAAAATAAAGCAGATGTGTTTAATCTACTACTGAGGTGGTGGTAAATTATTAAATTATAATGCTTTAATTGCTTATAGCTTGCAGTTTTAATGCAGCATAATTATTGAAAAAAATATATTAAGATTGACCTTTGGACCTCCAAATCCAAACTCTTCCATTACATCTCATCACTAGTTTAATAGTTCCTGAATATTCAGACTGGAAATATTCATTCAAAACAGCCTTAAAGCAGTAATAACAGAAATGATAGCTGAGAAGATAAATGTAAATGCATGTTTGATGAATCACTGGTGATTAATTGTACAGTAACAGTCAAGCATTCTGCTCTATGGTCTTCTGAAATAACAAAGCGCAGGTTTGCTTATCAGAAGTGAGCTGTACAGATCAAACCTCATCTTGACCTGGCGCCTTCAAACACACTGTAAGACTGAAAAACTGAACATCAAACCCAGCTTTCACTGCATCCACGTGCCATGACCTTCACGAATTCTCGAACCCATCGAGACGCCAACACACAATGCAGACGCCGCAAAACTCAGGGGTTCAACGCGGTGTCATGCTTACATTCATCATTCGAGAGTGAAGGGGTTTCGCCTCACACACACACACACACACACACACACACACACTTGCATTTCAGGGTTTACGGGTTCTCCATAGGCTTAATAATTTTCATACTGTACAAACTGTATTTTCTATCACTCTAAACCAACCCCTTACAAATAGCAACATGCTAATCACGCTAGAAACATGCTAGAAGCATACTAATCATGCTAGCCACATGCTAGTAATTGGGTAATTATGCTAGAAACATGTTATCAACATCTATCTAATCTTACCTTAAATTTTCCAACTTCAAGCTTCTTTTAACTGCTTTAATCTTTCAGGCTAAGCTTTCTTAAGCCAACCTAAAGTTTGTATTGACAAACTTTTAAATCCAGTTTAAATCTATTACTTTTGCAATTTACAACAATTATCATCATTTTTAAAACATGACTTTTCAAAGTTGTAAATACAATAAAGATCAATACCTGGAGTGTTAACAAAGAAAAGTCTGCCTTTAGACTTGACCTCTTTAACATCTAATGATCTTAATTTTTCCAGTGAAAAACATAATATTTTTTTTTGTTAGAGCGAGTATGTAATGGATCCATCCGCTGATCCACAAGATCAAGGGAATATCAAACAAAAACAGATTTTAAGTGTCACTTTCAAAAATAAATAAATAAATAAATGAAAGAAAAGAAAAAAGTTAAAACAATAAAAATAACGAACAAACAAAAAAACAAATAATTTCAATAAAAATAACAAACAAACAAATAATATTTTTTTAAGTTTTGAGTCAGTCGTAATTATTTGTGGAATTTAAAAGCGGTTTCTGGAGTGAAAAATGGTTTGAGAGTTAAATCCTTCATGAGGTGTAAAGCTTATATCGATGAATGTGTGTGACACTCGCAGTGTCGTTCCTGCCGTTTGTTTTGTATGGTGAAACTGCAGCACTTTCAATCTCTACAGACTTCAATCTATTCTCTTTTCCAATTTAGTGCTACCCTGCCCCGGAGACATCCATCATTTTCTGCTGAAATATTCCATCAAAGCCGGTGGCTGGGTTTCTGAAGCGTTTCTGGGTCTTCTCGACTGTTATAACAGCGGACGGAGCAGGGACCTTAGTGTTAGATGGACAATATTTCCTTTCTCGTGCCCGAGCGCAAGCACAAAAACACTGGCCCGCGCGCTTTATAAAGGTGCTGCGCCGGCGCCCATTAATAAACAACAGGACGGTCATTAGAGAGCTTGAGATCCATCGTCTCAGATCTGAATGCCTCCCTCGATTTCAGAGTGCCCTCAGATAACAGAAGATGAATACCGTAGAGTCGGGGCTTCTGCTCTTCCTCAGGAGCACGGATCGCTTTCCTCAAGCGTCTGACGTATGCGTTCCAATCCCATCACACCATCAGAGACATGAAACATCTCACATGCATCTACTGGAGCTGAATGACACATTTAGATATATTACCCATGGGTTCATGACTCCTAAATGTTAAACAGAAAGGCAAAAACCTAAATAGATTCATAATCTTGTGATCTTAATCTTATATCATATAGATTAATAAAGTCATGCATACTGATAGTAAATCTCATCTGGTTGATGTTTTATATAATTTCCATATTATTGTGACTACAAGAAATAGATGTTAGAAAAGGTAGAATTATATATATATATATTTATATATATATATATATATATATATATATATATATATATATATATATATATATATATTTTTTTTTTTTTTTTTTTTTTTTTTTTTTTTTTGAAAAAATTGGCTTTGTGTAAGCGTGAAGAGATAGCTACTAAATAAAAAAAAATTAGGTGACTTGATCGTAAAATCAATTTTTAAACAATGCACATTGTAAAAAGAGATATCCTAAACTAAAATGATATTAATAATTTTTTAGATAATACACAATTAGAACAAACATATTAAATACAAAGGTTATATAATACAAAAGTAATATAATATGCAAAACGAAGTAGAGTAAAATTCTACTTAAATCATCAGGTTGTTTTTTAACAGTTTTTCACTTGATTTATTTTAACTAGACTTTTACTGCATGTTTTTTCTCAAAAAGTTCACGATATCTATTGAATATTGAACTACATATCCCACCATAATCCACATTTAAAAGATTTGATAGAAACAGTATTAATACTGTCAAAGCCGCTTTGATATACAAATAATACTGTTATAAACCACCTATACAAGTACGCCAAAAAATTAAAAAAGAAAATAAAATAATATAAGCTAATATAGAAGCCTAAAGCTCTAAACTAGATCATCTTTGATTGTTAAATATCTCGGATGGTTTGATTGGAATTGTGACCGCCCCACACCAGGCACTGTGCTCTGACTCAATCCATGCAACAAAAACCATTCCTAACCGATCCGACACGTTTACCACACATAATTTTAAAAGATCATACATAAATATTGAGCTAACACATCAAATAACATGTGAAAATCTATCACCAGGTTAGATGTTGAATTAACTCCTACGTTCATACATGCAACTCCGGAAGCCTTAACTTTCCACTGTCCATCTACAGTCAAGCACCACTGATGAATTTAATTGTAGTATAATGCAACATCTGACTGGAAGACAAGCGCTTTCCAACGAGGTTAAAATATGACCTGACAGTTAATTAGCAGGTTACATGAGCTCTAGTTAGTTTCAGAAAAGTGTGAATGCATGTTTACTGATATTCATCATCTCAAGAAACATCTGTATGTATTTCAGCGATGGATCACAGCTCTAAGCTGGCCATCGCAATCTGGCCATCCCCTTGCGGCACACTTCTTCATTACTCTTAAGAGATCGATCTCGTTTCACGAGCCACGCCAGTCAGAGAGATCGACAGACAGAGAGAAGGAACGACGTCACACCGGCTCTAATTCACACAATAATATTCATTTGGCAGCTCAAGCATGCAGATAATCGGATGAGCATCTGATTGAAAGCTCCAGTGGAGCATGAACACGGCTGTGACTGATGCCTATGACACAAAGCTTTCATTATTCCATGCATAACCGACATGAAGACCTCTGAACCCAACATACAGACTCACGCCGAATCATTGCATTGAACAGCAAGCAAGTTCAGCTTGGAAAAACACAAAGATAGGGAATCTTGTTTTTGCAATTGGATAAAAAAATAAGAAAGGTAACTGTGACTTTTTCTCTCAGAATTCTGATCTTTTCTTGAAAATCTGAGTTTATTATCTCACAATTCTGAATTAGAGATATAAAGTCACAAGTCTGAGAAAAAAGTTGGTACTGTGGGGTCAATTTTCCATTGCCAAGATATACAGAATTGTAATGATTAAAAGGGTCCACAATTTAAACAATATACTTGGAATTGCCGTCCATAACACATTTATGATTATTGTGAGATACAGCTCAGAATTGTGAGATAGAATAGTCGCAAATTTCCTCAGATCTTTAACTTTTTGAGATATAAATGATCGTAATTATCACGATATGAAGGGTCAGATTGACCATATTTGTTAAGTATAGACAGCAATAGAATATAAAGTCATAATTTCATCAAATTGCAATACTGTAAGATACGCCAGACCAATTGACCATACTATCCAAGACTTGAATGTAAAGTGTCCGTTGGCATCCTCATCTGAACTGCCTTCAATGGGTTTTGCATCTTATCTTTAAAATGACATCTTTTCATCATCCGTAGTTTTGTTGCAATGTGGTGTCCCTCAAGGTTCCATGTTGGGACCAGTGCCTCTATTTTTCTTTATACCTATTCTTTCTCTTTTGTTGTTATTTTTAAGAACATAAATGTATATAATCTATATTGAATATTTCATAGCGACTTTATTGTGTCCTGATACTTGCGAACCCATAGCATTGCATTTTGCCTGTAAACTTATACTGCCTATAAAGGATTATTGTAATGCTAGCTTTATCTCGGGTGCAGATCAGTCTTCACATGATCATTCTTGTAAGAGAAAGACTGGATTATTACAATTAATAGTAAGTATGGTAGTGATTATTCCACTACTGACACACTACCCGCACATTAATTAATTAACTTGGCAATTAAAAATAATCCATTTTTAACTGCTGCTAATATAATAGTGATTCCCATCACTCTGGGGCCCAACCCACTGTAAATAGTTCAGAACCACTTGAATAATAATCAGCTAATCCAACGAGTTTGCTTTGACCAGGCCAAGCTTTTCGGTTCAACTTCAGGTTTTACCACCTGTTAAGTTCATTTAACCATCTGGGTAACTTGTTCACTGGTCTAGCCAGTTCACCTGTCCAAGCATGCTCCTTGAATCATAATAAACTATTTTAAATTTCCCATTCTTTCCTATCAAAGAACAATCACGTACTTCTACAGGTGACGAAAGTGATTCACAGAGAAACCACTGCGTAACGACTTGATACCGATATCAGGCTGTAACTCCTCACAGCAGTAAGCTTGTGTGTGACATGCGGAAAGGCACGTCTCTAAAACCATCACTGAGCTCAATACCCTGCTCAGCCCTTTCAGCTGCTGTTCGTGCAGGACTGAAGCGTCCTAAAGCATGACGCACTTATGTGTGTCAAAGCTGACGACAAGCCACATGCGATGAGGGCAGCGTCCCTGGCTGATTGCTCAATGAGAAGAAAAACAAGCCTGCACCTCACCGACGAAAATCCAGTCAGTGTGAAAAATAATTACAATTGCAATTTTTTGGACAAGTTTAAAAACGGAAATGTATTTTCTTTTAAAATGTCCTCTAAGAATCTTTAAAACCTCAACAACTTAATATAGTGCATAAAATAAACATTAACTAAACAAAATATTTTACAAATGTATTTCTTTATTATAACTTATTATAACACTTATTTCACTTATTTTTTATTTAGTCTAACCAAAAGTACTAAAATGACTGAAAAACGAAATAGACAAAATACCTAAATAAAATAACTGCAGAAATTAAAAATTACGAAAATTTTTAACTGAGTAAAAAGGACAAAAACATAATAAAATTACTAATACTTTAAAATTTCAAGGAAATATATATACTCCAAGGGATATACACACACATATGTATGTGTTTATGTAACTCCAAATGAATGCTTTGTTTATGAAATCTATGAAACATGTAAGATATATAAGGTGTTATTTGCAGTTGTGTATAAAGGTCATAAGGAATGTTAAGTAACTGTTGTTTTTGCATCATTCATATAGATTAAATTTTTAGTGGAATTGACGTTATGACACTTCAACTAAGCCGAATCATCACCACCACATCCCGCTGCGGAGAATGCCTCACCAAGAGACACTTTTCATCCGCATTAGAGTGAGCTAACATATAGACAGGTTCCCACGCCCCCATTATGCAATTAATTATTTGTTTTTGAAACATCATGTTTTATTTTCTAGTTGTGTATTCACTGATCTTAAACGCCGTATTTGTTTCTGATATTACCGGAGACCTCAGAGTTAAGCAAAGTTAGTAAGAGTCTCACACAGCGGTGCAACACGCAGAGTAGTTTGTTTTGTGTGAAAACAGGACTGAAAGGCACTGCTGTAGAAATTATATGTATGTAATTGTAAATTGTATGAATGCATACAGGGACCGAACTGTCCTTCAAAAAGTTTGGGATGCCATTTGCTTTTCCTCTTCCCAGTGTGTAATGGGCGTAATAAAAGCAGGGTTTTTATAAATGCAGTGCTGCTTTGTTCCGGGATAACAACTCTGTTTTCTTCGTCTGTTTCTTTAAAAGCGCCACCTGCTTGTTCAGACCATGGAGTCAACACTTTTTCATTCAGCCCTATCTTCGTTTTCCTGTTCAAACCAATGGGAAAAGTCTGAACAAATGGTTTTGTTTGTAACTCTTTACCCAGACCCTCATTACAAATAAGCCTCCTTTTTATCCAAAGTGTGGAGTCTTTTTGAATCTGCATATTAGCTTATGCATAGCAGATGTATGGAGCAGATAAAATAATTCATCATTGTCGACTCATCCTTCCGTGAAATCGTTGAGAGCTATAATTTTTTTGGTTCATCCTTGTCTGTTATATGGATGGTCAACATGTAGTTCATGTCATTAGATGTGTGTAATGTCTTCTATTAATATTTAACATATTATGAATACTTTTTGTTAGTTTAAAAGCTTGCCACTTTTTTAGATTATTTTTTTTTTTACACTTTAATGTTTATATGAACAAAAATTGCATAATGTTGCTGGCTTCTGTACTTATTTGTTGGTTTTTGACATTACTTTGTATTTAATGCGTTAACAGTACCGTGGAAAGACCATTTATTAAAATTGATATTGCTAATTTAAGAAATGTAAGTATAAGTAATATATTAGGAATCCGGTGCCTTCCCTTCTTTCCCAGGCACCACCAGATTTCACTAGCCACCACATTGACACTCTCCGCACAGCTACACAACTCACGACTCTTACAAGCGCGGCAGATGTTACACATCAGATTCAAGCTACTTAAGCCTTGGACTTTCCATCCGACTGTCAAGGCAGAGTATTTGTATAGCGTGTCGTCAGCTCTTCTGGTGTAGCTATTTCTACTAGCCATTTAAGTTTAGTTTATGTTCTTTACCTAGCCTAGCCTAGCCTTGCCTGTCTCTCTCAGCGGGTTTGATTCTTTGCTAGTCTACTTTGGATTTAACCCCTTTTCTTGCTGTTTCGGACTGTGATTGCACTTGCTCCTGACCATTGCTCGTGTTCCAGGATTTCCCCTTTCATCTTCCCCTCCGGATAGTGTTCACCGATCGTCGACCCATGCTCACCCAAGGACTATTCTTGTGTTTCCACTCACCCCTGCCATACCAGTTGTGCGCTATTGATTCAACCCCTGCCTGTGTTTGGACCTTGTTTACACTAACAGCCCACAATGGCTCTAAATGACTCTTGTCTCATAGGCCCTTTAACAGTATAAGATTGCTCAGCTCTCAGTCCTTGCTTTGAATTACAATTTGGGAAAATGTAGGACCCCCGGTCTAGCATGTTTTTTTGCGGTTTAATATGTAAAAATTATGTATATTAATTGTGGCCAGGCGTAATAGGACAAAAGTAGAACATTTTTGGCCAGTGGTAGTGTTAATAAATAATATAACCTTGTGCATTATATAGAGTTCTCCCCCAAATAGACAAAGAAGGAAGCTTGTTTGACCAACAAAAGTCCAGCAAATGCAGAAAAAAAACCTTTATTTCCACAGGAAGCGCGGTGATTAAATCTAGTTAAGCTCAATGTATTATTAACCTAGAAAAAAATGTGGCTATTAGAGTTATTGAGAAACTAATAATAGAGTCCTAATAGCAGTTTGGAAGGCTGAAAAGTAGCACACTCGTACAATACTTTTTTGCTCATACAGATAACATTAGTATATCAGTGTCATCTTCTTGTAAAGACGTTTTATTTGTGCGCAACGCACAATAAAAACAAAGCATTTGCGCTTTTTATATGAAAATAATAGAAAGCAAACAGGATGCGCTTTCACCAGTCCTCGTTCTCTGTTAACCTGAGCGCGAAACATCGCAGAAACTATGTGTATGCTTGCCTAACTGATGAAAATGATATCTATAGAGAGAGGCAAAATACCTACTTTCAAATAGACCAATGCCAAAAATTCTCACGATTATGTCATCCGTATACAAACACTACATACAGGCGCAGGCCATACCTGCAGAGATGACGAGTCATTGTTCTCCGACTAGGAGCAGACAATAACAAGAAAGCACTAGTTCATCAATAAATTATTAAAATTTGAATGCAGCCTCACCGGCTGGTTTACCCCTGACACATTTATAATCATGTACCACTATTCTGCTGGTGTTCTGTGGCCACTTTATGTGTGCCTTGACGCTTATTACGCTATGTAGGGCAAGTACATACTATACTGATTGAAATGGTTTTGATTAATATAACATGCATTAGTCGATCTAATGCTTAAAAATAATAAATGATGCTTAAATTGGTAATTCTAATGTACAAACTGTTTTTGTATTCCCTTAACCCTTTAACCTAACCCCTCCACACAAAATACACACAGCGTCATTTTTAAGATTTTCAGAAAATTACGTTCTTCTGTGCTGATTTAGATAAGCTTGTTTTCCTTTAGAGACCAAAAAAAAAAAAAGAAAAACAAAAAGTAAACCCACTCACAAATCAAAAGTTTATTGTTAATCACTATACCCTGGTGACATTTGGGGACACGTATAAACCCATCCATGGGGAAACTTTTTCCCCATACGTATGAAAACCAGCACACACACACCTGCACCTGGATTCTGATGTTTGAATCTGATGGACTGAACCATTCCTATCTATCTGTGGAAATGAGACCATCAAACCTCAATCATCTAGAACTGACCACAATATCAAGAACACACCAGATCTGTCCGAAACACGTCTGCGGCTAATAAAATAACCTGTCCACTCTCATCGAGCAGTTAATCCACACTGAGATGAATCTGTTCCGGTTCATCCTCTTTGTCCCAGAATGTTAAAGTAAAGCAGAGATGCTGAGTTCACCTTATCTGCTCGTAATCCAGTCCAGTTCCTCTCGTTAAGAGCCAAGCGTCATAACGAAGCAGACACAAACCGCGGATCAGAACTGCGTCTGTATCCTCGCCGGCTTCCGGTCACGCCACACCCGGACTTGTATTGTCTCCTGTCAGGCGAACGCCCTTGAATAATTCAACTTCGGCAAATCCATTTACATGAAAAACAGCATCTGTGTTTCCATGTCTAACACCGCTCTGATGGGAGGAATGGTAGGCGACTCACAGGACATGAGTCATGCTAGCTGGTTGACAGTTTAATGACCAGACGAGGCTCCAGCTACCATTAGGGTTTGGGAATGGAAAATCCTAGATTCCAATTCTAGAATCGAGAAAGGTCAGAATCGGATACTTGTTGTAAAATTTAAAAATTCAAGTCCGCATGATCAATACCAATGGTGCACATCTTTTTGTTTTGGAGTGGTGAAAAGGGGGCTCTTAGAAATGCATTTTGTCCGTTGAATCATTCATTCAAAGAGATTCATTCAAAAACACCAGTTAGTCCAGTAATAGAGGTATAGAAGTAAATTTTGAGGGAGTCATTGAGATCATTCAATTTCATAAAACTCTATGAAATGTTTTGTTTACTGTCTAAGATTTTTTCTCTTCAGAATTGTGAGAGAGAACTACAACCCTTCGATTAACAAGAAGTCTCAATTTTTATTCAAAACTGTAGCTCTATTTTGCAAACAAACAGCTCTTTTACACGTCCATGTGGTATGTGCCTGCTGCTTTTTGATCAGGTTCGCAGCAATAAATATTTTGCAAAAAGAGGACAAGAAATCTCATATCTAAAATGTTTTTTTTTGTTTTTTTTTTAATCAAAACTGGAATTAATAAGAATTGGAAGTATAAGGCAGAATCAAATCGCAATTGGAAGTGATAAAATTCAAACAAGACCCAACCCATTGTTACCATGTTCCAAAACACAGTTCGCATCTATCGCAACTGCAACCTAAGCTTGACACAGTCACAGTCAGCTGGTTTATGGAGGACTGACAGGAATATGGAACTGGCAAATATAATCAGGCTTTTAACAAACAAAGAAACAGAAGTGTTGGTTCTTTTAATCCTCGTCTGAGGAGGAAAGAAGCATCGCTTCCCTCTGGCAAACGAAGCACTGTTCACACGCAGTGACCGAACAAACAGAAACACAGTACCCAGCTGTGAAGCAAAGTGAACCAAATCAGACAACAGGAAACTTAACTGGAACCCACAGGAAGAGGGACTTCCAATGAGCTACAATTCAAAGAACTGTGCAGGTGATGCATTCTGGGAAATGAAGTGTTCCAAATGAAAGTGTGGCTAAAACACTCTTAGAAATGACTTCCTCTAAGTTGTAAATAAAGCACAGGTCACATTTTACAAGGAAATACAGTTTCAAGAATTTCCACTTAATCTTATTCGTGTGTAACTTATCATTTCTAAGTCATATTAATTGTGAAATTTCCATAGCAATTTCTGGAATGAAAACTATGAACAGTGTAGGTTAAAGTATTAAATATGACTGAATCGACTAATACACATTTTCTATATGCATGCAGTTGTTTATAACTTAGGAAATTATATTTTATAAAATATTTTTATAGGGCATTATACCGATGGCATACATATAAGTATTGATGTACTATTACAGTTTTTGTAAATGTTTTAAATTAGTTTTCATTTTGATATTTTTTTGTTTAATATACATTTTATTGTTATTTATTTTATTTTTATTTTTATTTTTACATTTAATTTTCTGTGCTTTGTATTTTTTATTCGTTTTTTGTCAACATATTTTTTGATTAAATTTTAGTTGTAGTATACTTTTAGTTATTTTAGTACTTTAACCATTTAGTACTTTTAACATTAAATTTTATCCATTGCCTATAAACCTAAAAATGGGGTTTTAACCTTTCAAATTAAGGCTTTGTGAAATCACAGGAAAAAATAAAATAAATTCATTCAAAATCCAATTGAAATTCTGCATCATTTCAAATTCAACTCAAACTCTGAAGATGAGGCACAGTCCAGATGATTTAATTGCTTAAATCAAACGTTTAATCGTCATAACTCATGTATTTTGGAGTTTTTGTGCTCTGTAATTTCAGAAGGATATACTGAACAGACACACACACATCAGTCTTGCTTTCAAATCTATTAAAAAACACGAAACATAACCGCTCTGAATTCACCGCAGTATAAATTCGAACAGAAACTGGGTGGGTTTATAGCACTGGTTACCGCATTATACACACTCAGACGGGTAAAAGAAACCGCGTTAAAGCAAAGCCTGACGTATTTCTACTGATAACAGAATTTCACAAAGCGCTGGTTTTGAAGGAGTGAAGCAGCTGTAGATGTGAACATCTCAAACACATAACAATAAATGTGCAAATGAGACATTTCAGCACAAAAGGCATCTTGTAGTGAAGCGCACGACTGTGTGGGGCTCCTGTAGCTGCACTCAACCCTGTTTAAATACAAATAAGCAATCGCAGCTTTTCTATTATTGCACATGAATTATTGAGCAACATGACCGGCGTGTTTACAGCTACGACTGCTGCAGCATGAGAGAGACACAGACAGATCGAGGGGTAGAGAACAGAGCGGAGACAGCGGCTGATTTCATCCTGTCACTCAGACAGCAGCATTTGCATTCCTAAAGATGTCCCATGATTCCCGGCGGAGCCGCCCATCCCACTCCCATCAGCCTCGGCTGACACGTCCTGAGAGAAAACACTCGCACACCCAACAAAAGAGCAGACGCTGCTGACAAACTCCCAGAGCTTTTGTTTCTGTGAGATTTAACACCGATCTCCAGATTCATGTGTTGGTCAGTCCAGTGTTGGACACAAGCACAATTATAAATAATCATTAAATTACAAGTCCAAAAGCTTGTCTTGTAAATGTGGACATACCACACTCTTCTGTTGTTTATATGAAGTGCAATAGACTAAAAGAACAAGAAATAACAACTAAAAACTAATAAAATTGACAAAAACTCACAGCAAATTAGTAAAACTTTAAACAGAAATATTATAATGTGTGTGTGTGTCACAGAATAGGATGAATATACCATGTATCTGATCCAGTAAATCTGTCCAGATGATAGAATAATCATAAATATATGAGACAGTTTGTGTTGATCCATGTGTCTTATTAAAGTGACTATGATAATGAAATAACAGACTGTTCATTGCACAGATGAGATTAAAGGATAGAAAAACCTGCAGAAAGACACGCGGGCTGTGTTCCAAACACTAGTGAACCACCTACATAGATGCATTCTGAGGGAGCATCACTGAAATAAAGCATAATGATTCACAGCGCAGAGAATGATGAGTAAAAGAGGAATTTTAAACAAGTATAACCTAATGCACTGAATCAGTGCTTTCCTGAGCTGAATTCATCTGCTCTTTTAGTGTTAAACCAGAATAAGCAGCAGAATTATAATGGTACTGGAAGTGACACCTACTTAGGGAGCTCACTGGGGTTTGGAACAGAGGCTAGGGGTTTAAAAGGTTAAAAACATTATTATTATTTAGTAATATTAATGATTTAACTGCACGGACACTATCAGATGAGAACAAAATTAGAATTGAATTGATCTGAATAATGATTCTATTTTCTTCTGTAGAGCTGCTTTAAAGCTGAATTTGAATTTGTTTAATAATTTATGAATTTTTCCACAACATTTTTACTGTTATTTTACTGTTTTGAGAATCTGTCCTTTACATGGAGTCTTTCTCCATGTGTTTGATGTGTTTAAGTCTCAGTGTTGCTGCACTGCTGTCAGACTCAAACCCCGGCCTGGATCTGTGTGTGTGTGTGTGTGTGGATTGGGATTTTACTGACAGCTCTGCAAATCACTCACGTCTTCATCTCATCACAAATCATATATACAAACACAACGATAAAGAAACATCTGATCGTTGGTAAACACACATTCATATAAAGGCTTCAAACCTTTTTATCAGAACTGTTTAGAAACCTGACTCTGTCAGTGCTATCATTGAGATGCTACTATACGGTAGTTTATATTCGTATTTTGAATCAACTTTTTTATATTTTCCATTTCCATTTTAAATAACATTTTAGCCAATTTTTGTTTTATATATATATTAGGCTTTTTTTGTTTTATTAATATTTTTGTCTTATTCTTAGTTATTTTAGTACATCATGTTAAACTAAATTAATTATTGTTGCCTTGCAAGTGGCAAGTCCTGGTCACATCAGTGTCTCAAAGGGTCTCATCCTTGTCTCATTTATCCTCTTGTCTGAGTGTATCTTCTTTTGTTTGGGCATCTCCTCTGTTGTCATCCTCATCTCACAGTGTCTCCTCTGTTGTCATCCTCATCTCACAGCGTCCCCTCCGGTGTCATCCTCATCTCAGAGTGTCTCCTCTGGTGTCATCCTCATTTCAGAGTGTCTCCTCTGGTCTCGTCATCATCTCATGAGGTCTCCTCTGTGGAATCCTCATCTAGAGGTCTCCTATGGTTGTTTTCCTAATCTCAGAATGTCTCCTCTGGCATCCATCCATGGTCTTAACAGATGGTCTCCTCTGGAACTCATCATCATCTAGAGTGTATCCTATGGTACGGCCTCATCTAAGAGTGCCCTCTGGGTATCAAATCTCTAATCTCCAGAGTGGTATCCTCTGGTCTCGTCCTATTCAGATGTCTCCTCTGGCCGTCAATCCTGGGCACCAGTGTCTCCTCTGGACTCATCCTCGTCTCAGAGTGTCTCTTGGTCTAAACTCATCTCGCCAGTGTCTACTCTGGGGTCATCCACGTCTCACATGTGTAACCTCTGGACTCACCTCACTCCGAGGGTCTCCTCTGGTGTCATCTCTTTCACAGTGGTCTCCTCTGGTGTCATCCTCATCCACAGCGTAGCCTCTGGTGGTCATTTCCTCGTCTCACAGTGGGTTCCTCTGCACTTAATCCTTTTATCTCAGATTGTCTGCTCTTGGTCTCCATTTCCAGTGTCTCAAAGGAAATCTCATCCTTGTTCACCAATGGTTCCTCTGTCTCTCACCCTCATCTCACAGCATCTCCTTTGGGTATCACCCCTCGTCCCACAAGTGGTCTCCTTTGTCTCATCCATTTGTTTCAGAGTGTCTCCTTCTGGTCTCATTTCCCTCATCTCAACCAGCGTCTCCTCTGGTGGTCATCCTAATCGCACACGTGTCTCCTTCTGGGACTTCATCCTACATCTAAGGAGTGTCTCCTCTGGTCTCGTCCTCATCTCAGAGTGCTCTCTCTGGTGGTCCTCCTCATCTCAGCAGTGTTTCATCTGGTCTCGTCCTAATCTTCAGGAATGTCTCCTCTGGCATAAGTCCACGTCTCAACAGGGTCCTCCTCTGGTTCGTCTCATCATCAGAGTGGTCTCCTCTGGTGTCAGTTCTTCATCTCAAGAGTGTTCTTCCTATGGTCTTCGTCCTAAATCTCCAGAATGTCTCCTCTGGTCGTCATCCTGGTGTATTTAATACAGTGTCTCCTTTCTGGGACCATCCTCCGTCTCAGAGTGTCTCCTCTGGTCTCAACCCTCATCTCACAGTGTATCCTCTGGTGTCATGCCACGTTCTCCACAGTGGTCACATTCTGGGACTACATTCACAAACTCAGATGGGGTCTAACTCTGGTTGTCAATCCTATCTCGCACAGTGGCTCCTCCTTAGGACTCATGGCTCTTCAGCTCAGGAGTGTCTTTCTGGTGTTATCCTCACTCTACAGCGTTATCTTCTGGTATGCATCCTCATCTATCACAGCGGTCTGCCTCTGGTGTTCATCCTCATTCTCAAAGCATCATACTCTGGTGTCATCCTCGGTCATACACAAGTGGTTCCTCTGCACTCCTCCTTATCGCAGATTTGGTCTTGCTCTGGTTTATCATCAAGTGGTCTCAAAAGGATCTTCATCATGTCGCACAACTGTCTCCTTTGTTCTCTACCCTCATCTTAACAGGGCATCTCCTGTGGTCCTCACACCTTAATCCACACGTGTGCTCCTATGGGTCTCACTTTGTCTCACAGTGTTCTCACTCTGGGAGCGCATTCTCGTCTCACAAGCATACCCTCTGGTCTCATTACCTTGTATCACGATATCTTCCCTTGTTTTGTGTCAGCTTGTATCACCCAGTGTCTCCTCTGGTTATCACTTGTGTTCCAGATCATGCTCTCTAGGTCTCAAAATTTTCATCTCAGATCAATCTCCTCTGTGGTCTCATCCTTGTATCATTTATCTGGGATGGATAGAGTTTACACTCAGGCTCCTGGGAGAGGAGCTTTTCGTGTGGTTCCTGGTCAGGAAAGCTATTGAATTTAAATAGAGTGTGTGATGTGTAACTCTACAGTGCTGTGGTCTTAGGGCTGAACAGCCAGTAACGAGGGGATGTGAGTGTCTCTCTACTGGCATTATGGGGGGGAAATTGAAAACCAGGCTCTGCATAAAACCTGTTTAAAAAAATCACCGGCCCAACTCGAGCTGCAGTCATGCCATGGCAAATGCTGTTTCGCCGGCAGTGAATGCAGGCGCACTGTCTGCGATGGTTTACCACAGGGGATTACGTGATTAAAAACAGCAGGAAAAACGCAGAGAGATTACTAGCATTTCCCGCTTTAATTAAAATAACACCCTCGCTTGAGTTGTCAAAAAAAACCGCCCACTAATGAGTTTTTGATTGGACCTGGACACGTGATTCAGGTATTGAAATATTTCTCACATTTATGTGGGAAAACCTCTTTCATCAACAGGGCAGATTGGTTTTTGGCAGAAGAAGTTGCATTAGCGGCAGAAGATGATCCCAAACCTCACAACAAACCAACACTAATGCCGGAACTTGTTTGGCGTCTATCAGTGTTTTTCCAGCATATGTTGCAGTCAAGTAAAGTTTGAAAAAAGGTCAACTTCAATACTAAAGAGGACTGATGATCCCGTAAAAACTATATGCAGCTAAGAGAAGAAATTTTTAATTGTTTTAAAACTTTATATTATCTATGTTAGAATTTATTCTGTATATTTAGCAAATAACATACAGTCAAAAGTTGAGGTCGGTAACATTTGTTTGTTTCTGCAAAGACGTCTCTTTCTCTGGGGATCTGCTCACAAAGATGCATTATTTGATCAAACTACCGTTTAAAAATGTGAAATATTGTTACGAATTTCAAATCGATGGGTTCTCATGTGAATCGTATGTTAAAGTGTAATTATTTCTGTTGATGTGCAGATGTTATTTTAGCATCATTACTCCAGTCGTCAGTTTGTCACATGATCTTCAGAATATGATTGATTTGTGTCATGACAACATTTCGATATACAATGTTGAAAACAATTGTGCTGCCCAATAGTTTTTGTGGAAACCGTTGAAAATAGAAAGTTTAAAGCAACAGCATTTATTTGAAATATATATATTTTGAAACATTATAAATGTCTTTACTGCCACTTTTGATTCATTTAATGCAACCTAACTTCTATAATTTCTACTGGACCATAAGTGAAGTAACTAACATACAAGCCTAACATATCTGCTACCAAAACTATGATTATCACCCAAATCATGACGAAACATGAGGAACGTGAAGAATTGAAACCTCGTTAAAGGTCCATAAACCCATAGCCGCAGGACAATCAGCATGCGATCGAACGCGCTCGGAACACATCAGTGTGTGTGTGTTGTGTGTTTGTGTTACTGATTCGACACACACACACACCCACACACACACACCACACCCCTCCAAAACACACACCCACAACACCCCACAACAACAACACCCACACCAACACACAACACACCACACACACACACACACCACTCACACAGACATAAAGAAAATAAATGTAAAATCGTACTAAACAGTAGTAAAAATCCAGGGGTTGGTGCGCATGACAAGTAACTAGTAAAGTAATGCAATACTTTTAAATTTACAAAGAAAAATTACTGAGTTACTTTTTTAAATAAAGTAAAAAACCAACCAAAGTTACTTTGTTTCCCATGTACTGTACTGACTGAGAAAGAGGCGTGTTGCCAGGTTGAGAGAAAAGCAGGAATGGGTTTACAATGGAATGGCGTTGTGAGTGCTGTTTGAACATGCACTAAAATCTATTCAGTAGTCCTCAAAATCAACAAACAACAACAGTGAAATGAAAACCTCCAAGATTTGAGGTAAAACATGCGATAATTAAATCTGTTGGTGAATTATCATTTCCTTCAGCATAAGATGTATTCAATTTACCCCTTGGTGTCAAAGGGCTTTTAAAATAGCCAAAAATAAAACTTTTTATATTATAAAAAAAACAAGCAAGCCCAACCCAGATTTAAAAAGTAATGCGAAAGTAATGTAAAGGCATTTTACCTTTCATAAAAAAGTAACTAAGTAACTTAATTAGTTACTGTTTTAAGGGAGTAATGCAATATTGTAATGCATTACTTTTAAAAGTAATTTTCCCCAACCCTGGTGGTAAACTGTGGTATTTTTGGCAGAAACATTAGACTGGAGGCGGAGCTTCCTAATGCAAATCAGTGTATATAAGCAAGAAAGCAGTCGTTCTGTATGAATGTATTCAGACAGACAACATCACACTTATTTGAACCACAGGAGAACATTAATCCTCTACATCACTGTCTCTATTCCTTATAAATTAAAGCCCCTGGATCAGTGCTCTACACGCAACCAGCACAGGCATTCTGGGGAAAATCTCTTCAGAGATCCACACAGATCGGATATCAAGGGGGAACTAAACCCTTCACAAAAGCATGTCCTCTGAAACAAAAATGCTTCTCTCTCCTTCTTTTTTTTCTCTTCCCAACAAACACTCTCTCTTTCTCTCCCACAGAAGATGAGTGTTGATGAGTGGTGTTGGATGATGCTTATGGGTGTGTTGTATGTTTATGGGCTTGTTGGGTATGAGTTGAGCCATCGCCTGATTGTTTCCTGCCTCGTTCTCTGCGATAGACACTGATAGAAAACCCTCATCTGAGCGAACCAGACCCAGAATCTGGAGATGACCGCCTCCTGCGAACCACATGGGACACTCATCAGACTTCAGGACCTTCTCACATGTGAGCTTAAATGGGCTCATGCACTTATGATATATTAGCACATTACAGAGAGAGAGTAAATAAAAATAAATAAATTAATTGATAAAAATGACGTGAGTAAATTGAGTGGATGTTGATGGAACACTTGACTAAAACAAAAAAACAAATAGACCAACAAACAAATAAAAGCTAAATAACTATGAAATGGAATACAAATAAATACATATGGTTTATGACTGCAGAAATAAATAAAAAATCAATAAATTGATAAAAAAAATAGATGATGATGATAATAAATTGATATGACTGAACTTATGAAAATAAATGAATAAATAAATGCAAGCGAACCAGTTGAATGAATAAGAGAAGGGAACAAACAAAAACAAACCAAATAAAATAAATAGGAATGAATGGAGGATGTACTGCGTGTAAGTGACAGAAGCTTGTCATAGGCTCTTGCATTCATTGCTCTTTTGTTAGATTTTGTTTTGCTTCCATTGTTTCACATTCGGATAAAAAAGCATCTGCTAAATGACCTAAATGTGAATGCAAATGTAAATCTGAACCAAACAAACTTTCCTGCTGATCTGAAACAATAGTTATTTTCTCACCACAATCTGGAAGTAAGGTGCGCTGGAAATTGACTCCCGCCTCCTCCGTTCTTCTTACCCAGCGGAACGGTGGGACTTGCGGGTTTCCGTGTAACAGCACACTCCATCTCGTATGTCCGTGCTTCAGTACGAGTACGTGTTTCGACGGGTAGCTGAGGAACTGCGGAGGGCACTGAGAACGGAGAGAGAGAGAAAAACACCATAAACATCACCGCACGGATATCACACGCATCTGCATTAGTGTCATCATCAACACTCAAAGTCTTTCTTTGAAATGTATGAGCTGTTGTTGTTTCTTTCATTTGTCTGTTAAATTAAATGAAGGAAATGGTAAATGTGCATGAAATATATATATTATTAACTGCTGTATTCGTCATTTATAAGTCACTTTTTATAAAAGGATCTTTTTAAATAATAAAATCAAACTAAAACATTTGATGTTCTTCTGCATTTGTAAATTGCTTAAGATAAAAGCATTTTGTAAACAATAAAAGAAAATAAAATAAAAAATGAAATAACATGAAATAAGATAAAACAAAACAAAACAAAATAAAATAAAAATAATATAAAAAAATTGTAGTATAATAAAATAAAAACTTTTTGTATTCCCATTTGAAGTTGATGGTAGTTAAAGGCATTTAAAACATATTTAGATTAAGATTTAGTAGTCGATTATTTTATTAAAAGTAGAAATTAAAAAAAGAAAAAAATATAAAATAATATCATAAAATATTCAAAAAATTAAATGCAATATAAGGATTTGTTAAATTATTTATTAGAAAAAAAAAGGAATGACTGATTGACAGAAAAAAAACCAGAAAGTTACTAATTAAAAAATAACCAAAAAAAATTAGCAATTTCTAAAATTCTAAAAAAAACAGGGTTCTGATAGTTTTAACGTTAGCAGCCTTGAGTTTTTTATTGTTGACTTGGAATTTTCCCGTTTTTTTTTCTGATACAAATAATTCTGAAACGCCGTTTTTTTTTTTTAAACTGGGTAGAGTGAAGGTAGAGTTATAAATACCTCCCCCCCCCCACAGGTACCCCCCCCTACTGCGTGTAGGAAGAGGGGAATGAACCCCACCTTTCCCACCTGTAGAACACCCCCCCCCCCACAACTGGCACGGGTCCCCCAGAGTTTACATTGTAAGGAGGGGAGTGTTGGAACGTTTTTAGACAAATAAGATTAATGCATTTTAACAACAATGTCATTAAAAAATAAAAAAAAACCTGACCCCCAGTCTTCAGCTTATGCCTGTCCTGAGGGGTTGATTATCTCCGCAGACGTCAACAGCTCCTTGTATTTGTCCTCTGCTTTTAGATGTTTTCTCTTCCTAGCATTGAGAAGTTTTAAGAAAGTGGAGGGGAAACTCCTCATGGCGTCCCACAGCATCTCCTGACTGCATTAGTATTTGTACAATAGGGGCTTATTGAGTATTGTTTTGTGCTTTTATTAAAATGGGGGAACCATGGTATAAGACTTGAAAATATTCATTAATTAGGGAAATGAACAAGGGGCCTAGCCCTCAAGGGACTATTTGGCCAACCTTATGTCCTGCTTGGAAAAGCAGAATGTTATTGATAGTGTAAAAACAGAAACTTTGAAGCACATGCTACTGATGGACCAGCATTAACTCAACATTACTACCTCCAGCAAAAGTCACTTACATTCAATGAAGGTTAAATAGTAAAAACATAAGAATAGTTGGATTGAACGAATGGAGAACGAGAATCAGAAACTGAAAATTTGTATACTGTAATATATGTTGAATTTTGAACATTGCCAACCTTTAAATAAGTTGACAGTAAGTAATTAACAGAAGTAACAGCAATTGAGATTGAGTAGTTTAATATTGTGCATTTTTCCTTTACCACTGATTTTTTTAATAGTTGTTTAAGTGATTTTTAATGGACACCTGAAGCGGAAACCGGATCAAAGGAACAGAGTAAGTAACGGAACGGGAACACTGGAAAAATGTCTACAAATTCCCAACCTAGTTCTGAGGGTCCATTGCAAGTGAGGATCCACAGACAGCTGACTGTAGTGTTTCTATGAGAGCTCGTGTGCAGGAGAGGTGACACAGCAGTGTGGAATATGACACATCTCTAGAGCACACAGAGGATCTGAAACTCCTGCTTCACATATGCATCAAACCAGCAATAAATCAACATAATCCCGGTCAAATGCTGCAGCCGCCGGTGGGGCAGCTTAACCTGAGAGAGCGACCGACACAGATCCACTACACATCAGTAAAGCGTTTTTAAACGATCTGAGACGTATGCGATGGACGCCCGTCATGATTAAATGTCAAAGCGGCAGACTGCAGTTCCAGGCTGATTTTTCCTCTCAGAGAATCAAAGGCTCATTTCAGCAGGAAAATGACTCATCTTCGATCGACTTGCATCTCAATAAGCAACTCTGAACTCCTTCATCTTCAGACGGCCAGCGCTCCAAGTCCTCTTGGACATGACATGGATTTGTGATGTTTGTCCACTTGCAAAGGAAGAGAACTGAGTGAGACCGCCGCAGAACACTTCAGAGAGGACGCAGAGCCGTGCAAACGAGACCATATGATCGAGTATTGAAAACTACCCAACCATTAAAATTCACCCGTTTCCGTAATATCATGTTTCATTTATATCATTACACCATACTCCACATATTCATTGAGCTCCGTTGCTAGTTACCATATTTATCAAAAAGCCAAAAAAAAAAAAAATTTGGTCCAGATTACTGAAAATTACAACAAACTTTGAATGGTCTTGGATCATTTAGATGCTTATATGATCGTTTTTTCATTTCTTGTATCTAAATATTACTGGGAAACATGTTATGGAGATTATGCTTTAAGACAGGCCTCAAACAATCAGATTAATATGTATGTTTATTATTATTATTATTCTAGTATTATTACATATGAAGAATAATTCCTTTACGATGCACCATTTAATTTACTACTACTACTAACTTATAACGTAAGAATCATACGGTTACATTATTAATTACTTTATTAAGCTACAATAAAATATTCGAATTATTAATAAATTATTCAGTTTATAATTAAATCACGAAACGGAAATAATAACGTTACATTTAAATATCTAATTCAAAATAAAACATTCATGCTTAATAATAATATAACAATAATCGATAAGGATTATTATTATTATTATATTCAGATAAAATAAATATTGACAATTATTTACTTAAATTATAATGACTGAATCGCTTGAAATAAATTCAATAAAGCTGCACTGAAACTTTTGATTATCATATTAATATTTTAGAATTCTTGTGAGTGCTGTCTAAACATAGAGGTAATGAAGAAGTGTGTTGTCTAGTAAGTGCACTCAGGAACTAGCTAAGAATGCACTATAACGAAAATCTAGACAGACGAGCCGCTGACAAACTCAGAAAAAAAACACAAAACCACACACACTCGTCTGAAAAGACAGTTCACTTCATTACATCTGACAAGGAGAAAAAATCAGAATGAGATAAAAAGACAGAATGGAATAACGGGATATATATCGAGGAGAGAGAGAGAGAGAAAAGAAGAGACGAGAAGAGAATAGAGAAGAAGACGGACGAGAGGTGGGAAGAGAGAGAGAGGAGGAGGCAGGATTGCAAGTAGTGTAAACTCACAATTATGAGTTTTTAAACTGCAACTATAAGGTATAAACCTGCGATTTTCAGGGGAAGAGCTCAGAATTGTGAGCCTAAAATGTTGTTTTCACATAAACATGCACTACAACAACATGTGAAAACAACTGAGCTCTTTTACATGCCAGTCAGTCTTTTGCTTTGTAATCACACTGAAAAAAAGAATTGTCCATTACAAGTATCTAACCTTCTGAATCTAAATCAAGATACTCGAGAAGCATATTTTCCTGTTTTCTGAAACCAAATGTGTCTTGATTTAAGAATCTTTCGGCATTTGCACTGAAAAACAAAGGATAATAACTATCAAATTTTAATTTAATTTAATTTTAATTGTTACAACTCTAAGAGAATAGTGAGGCCACTGCATGGTTTGAAATTAAAATCATCTTAATGCTGGATGTGTTTCATCTTTTGTCTTCTCCAGATGTTCACTGATGGACTGGAGTGCTGTGGATTACTTGTGGATTATTGTGATGGTTGTTAATCAGCTGTTTGGACTCTCATTCTGACGGCACCCATTCACTGCAGTGCATCCATTGCTGAGACACTGATGCAGTGCTACATTTCTACAAACCTGATGAAGAAACACACTCATCCGGATCTGGGATGAACTGAGGGTGAGCACATTTACAGCACATGTTCCACTATTCTTTGAGTAAATCAGTGTTTGCAGTGTGGGAATCATCTGTAAAGCAGATTTTGGAGTGATTGGTTTATTTGGTATGGTTTTTTTGATTGGATTTTAAGCTGGAGTGATGTGATGAGTGATGTGCTGAACACGCGTGATCAATAAACAGACATGAGATTTGTGGAACTCCAGGCCACGCGCTCTCATTAATTACTGAGCTGTTCGTTAGCTCGAGCACTTTCTTCCCAACAATCAGCTCAGAGCGGAAGCTGCAATCTGCGTGTCGGACGCGTCAGCATTGATGCGTCATTAGCTGCCGTATCTTTATTTGCGCCGTATTGCACTAATTAAACCCAAACGATTTCCATTAAAGCGGGCGTCTCCTCTATCACCGGCGGGTTTAAACTAACTCACCAATTACAACGGGTTAAAAACCACCGAACACCAGTAATGACGCTCTCAGCACACTCAATTACAGCATATAATGAAATCAAACACACTTCTGAAACATTACGAGGCTCAGAGCGGGAAGATGCTTCCGAAGGGACAGTTCACACAGAAATCATCATTCTGTCATTTACTCCCATCATGTCACTCAAACCTGTTTGACGTTTGTTAAAAAAGATATTCTGATATTCTGAAAAAAAAATTAAATGTTATTTTTATTTTGTGTTCTTCAGATGAAAGAAATAAATATATTTTGTTTTGGGTTATATTATATAATTATTTTATTATATATTATTTTATTTTATGTTCGGAATTACATTTTTTTAAGTACTGTAATACTTTTATACATCAAGACTGAATTAAATTGATCAAAAGTGACAGTAAAGACATTTTCATTTTCAAAAAGGTTTCTATTAATTTAGAGAATTATTTAAAATTATTATTTTTTTATGATTTTTACTGTATTTTATTGTGCATGCTACAAATACTTATCATTTATCAGTTTAATTTGAACTAAATTGACCAAACTGAAATTAAGTTAAAAAATTATTAAAAAACTGTACAGGCATATAAAAAATGACAAATGCACACAAAATTTAAAAAATTTTAACTAAAATGAAAATTACAATGGAAAATATGAAAATAAAAACTACAACAATAATGATATGTGTATATAGCTCTCATCTATAGATGGAGCAGAGGCTGATGGGAAGGTGTTTGACCTGAAGGCTTCATGTCAGTCTGAAAGCGTCTACAGAGAGATTGGATTCACGACACTACCTGAACGCCACACAAAACAATACAACCTGAACGGCCTAATGATCTCCAGCGATGAAAGAGAGGATATAAGAATCGAAGAACAGCTCTGCTCTCTCACACACACACACACACACACACACAAACACCACACACACACCACACACACACACACACACACTATAACACTCACACACACACACACACACACACACCACTCCACCACACACACACACACACACCACCACACACAACCACCTCACCACACACACAGAGACACAAACACAGACACACACCCACACACCCCCCACACACAAACACAGAGACACACACACACACACACACACACACACAAACACTGAACACACACACACACACAGACACACACACACTGAACACACACACACACAGAGACACACACACACACACACACAGAGAGAGACACCACACACACACACACCACACACACACACACACACACACACACACACAACACACACACACACACAACCCACACCACACACACCTCACACCACACCACACACACACCACACACCACACGACTCACACACACACCACACACACAGACCACACACACACACACACAAACACACACACACACACAGAGACACACGCACCACACACACCCACACACACACACACACACACACACACACACACACACACACGTGAAACACACACAACACACACACAGACACAGTAACACACACACACACACACATGACACAACACACACCACACAAAACACACACACACAGAGACACACACAC